>NC_134411.1:7565746-7865746 GCF_038048845.1 Mixophyes fleayi | reverse complement strand
GAGGTCTCTAGTTTGAGGTCACCTTAACCCACTTATCTAAGACAAAAGTCACTTTTCATGGCTTTCTGCTGTGTCAGTTAAACTGCATTCAGTCTGAGGCTGGGCAAATGACGTACAGGCACTATCACATCCTGTTTAGGTGTTGAATCATTCGTAATCGGGTATCTACAGTGAATGGTGTAAAGCTATCCTTGGGAAATCCATATCAGGCCTAAGCATATTTTATTGCTTCCCCCCCCCACATGATTGTAAAGATCAATCAATGATCACTTGAGGCAGCCATGCACTCCTCTCCATGAGGTTGTAGTTCTACTATTCAAATTACCTCCATTTAAGATTGTCATAACTTTTTTGTTTTTAATTGATCAGAAACCTATCTGCTTTTTAATTGTGAATTTATTCTATCTCTGTGCTGCTCATGACCTTAAGAATGATCTGATCAAAATCTATTGCATCATCGGGCCTACTGGTAAATGTGATCAACAGATTACTATATAAATGTAACTTGTTTAATCCTTCCCAGTGGCTTGATTTTGTGATATTTTTGTTTTCAGTTTTATTTTGTAGTCTACGAACTTATGTGCTATACCCAGCCATAACTATGCAGCAAAAGTGGTTTGGACAATAACTTCTTTTCTAAATCATTGCCTCTGAAACAGTTTTCATGAAATTCCACCATAATGCACTATTCTTAAAAATAATAAAGTTAATAGAAAGCATATTGTCTTCTCAAGTACAGAGTATAAAGTGGGAGTCCTTGTCTGCAAAGTTAGGCTAGGTACACACTGCAAGAAAATTCTCCCGATGCAATAGTTTCACCAATTTTGGCAACGACCAAAAAAAAAATTCCTCCTCAGCATGTGTGTACATTCCCATGTACACACTATAATGATTTTATAAAGATATGTGCTCTTGGTCTGTCATTTGATTTGACACTTGTTGGCAAGTGAGCAGAGCTGTTCGAGGTACTTCGGTGTACTGTCAACATACAGGGGGGTCTGTGCTGTCAGTGTTAGGGTGATGGCTGTGTTGTCAGTGTGTTATAAATGATACAAGACTCTGCAAACAGCAACATTACACTGATCTGTTAGGTGGTTTAAGTGCTGTACTGTCAGTATTTCTGTACAGTAAGGACTATGAAGTGCTACTGAGGGAAGCTCTGTAAGGGCTAACTCTGGTTCCTCAGGAAATCCGTTTGTAACGCAAGTCTCTCTCGGGTAGGAACAGGGCAGACAGAGACGTAACAGCTACAGGGAGATGACAGCGGACACAAATTGAAATGAGACCTGTTATACTGAGATCCACTATTGGCCGACAGTTGTGTAAGTGCATACATATTGTAGGTTCGGAAGGTGATTGGTCAGAAAATATAAAAAAAAAATACGACCAACCAAATAAAACGATGATCGGCACTTTGGGATGACTTTAGATTATTGTATAGGTAGACCCGCTCACACGATATCTGACCAAACAGTCGGATGTCGGCTGATTTGCCTGATTATTGGGTGAAAATGCTCCGGTGTGTACCTAGCCTTCGTCTTAACTATATCATTGTTAACTTGTGGAATTTACATTAAAGCTGCATCACCACCTAATCTGAGGACTCTTAAGTTCACTTCACTAAAGGATGCGTGTGGACCAATCAGAATTTGCAGTCTCTGCTTGCTGTTTCTGATTGGTCATCCAGCAGGCGCGCACACACCCCTCTGGAGCAGCGTACAGCTGACAAACCACAGAGCCCTGAAGAGAAAAAAATGGCTGCATGAAGAGGACCTAGGGAATAGCACACTTTATTTTTACCCTACCTGGAACTGCTGCTTTCATAGTGGGGAGAGGAAAAAACTAGGAGCAGATTTATGCCAGTAGGTGGCAGTGTATGGCTTCTTAAATCCTGGAACAAGCTAGTATTTTTCCACTCTGGAATTTCTCCAATGAAAAGAAATGTGTTGACAGTGTATTTTTAAGGGAAACTTAAAACTAGCTCATTCATATATAGCAGTTTATACTTTTAGTTTAATATTCACAAATGTATATTAAAAGGTTTCTGGAAAGTGCAACTTAAGGCAAAATGTGTGTTTGTTTTTCCTGTGCCCTTCTCCAAACTAGTAGAAACTTATTGAACAAGTTCCATCAGTTAATGTCTGACGTCTTCACACAGCTCTGTTTTTTTTTTCCATATGAACATCCAGTTGCAGGCTTCCCAGTGGCTGTGACTATATCCTGAACTGCACTGCTTCTGGACTACTGATATTCTACTTGGTGAGGTTAAAATACATTTCGGTGGTAGTCGTCATTCCGATGACTACCTTTTATTACTGTCGCGTTTTAGTGTCAGTAATATGGCAATCGCTATAACTCAGACTTTCAGGAAATGCAGACTTACCTAAAAACTGCTACACAAGATTTCTGACACCAGTGGAATGAAACGCGACACCATAAAATGCTGTCAGTCTAATTCTCGTCACAATGCCAGTGTTAAGGGGGCAATGCCAGGAACCGGCCGTTGTTTAAAGTGCAAACCTTATGTAAATAGCTGTAAAGCTAATAATTATCCAAGAAATGTTTTTGTTTTATTTTGACCGCAGATAAACCTTTTATAGGCACTTCTGATGCAGATTTCTGGCTTTTCAATATGTAACTCTGTGCAAAGGCTGTGGTAGTAAGGTGAAACGCCAAACAACCATTACATGTAGTTATTCAATAGCCGCAATAAAGACTATAGATCTCCTTTTAGGCTGGGTACACACTACAGAATTTTCCGACCAATGTGTTCTCTACAATGATTGTACCAATGACTGGATAAAAAAAAAAAAGTCCCGATCAGCATGCCGATTCATGTGTACACACTGTACATATATTCAAAGATTTACCCTCATGTCTGTGCTCTTCAACTGTCAAAGCTGTCAGCTGAAAAGATCATGACTAAACTCTATGGAGATCCTGATCGTGAGTGCATACACGCTGCAGGATTGGAAGGATAGCTGAACAAGATTTATAGTTCTGCTGAACAATCAAATCAAACTATGATCGGTGCTTTGAAATAATCCTCGTTCATCGCTGGAGCATACACACTAATGCACTATCGGGCCGAACGGTTGTTAATAGTTTGATTGACCCAATACTTTGTTGAAAACACTGTAGTGTGTACTCGGCCTTACAAAGTGCACAATGGGGGAGAATTCAATTGCGCTTAATTACCGTTATTACAGTAGTTTCAATGCCGGCTTTTTGCTCGCTGCGAGCAGAAAGCCGGGTTAAAATTACCGTAATAACGGTAGCGGCTTTAACGCCGTGCTAATTCAGGGGGAATTGAATCCCCCCCACAATTACTAAGTTGCAGAGTAATAAATACTTTGTTGCAGAGAATGTAGGAATATGATACAAAATGGAGATTGTTTTGGGTAGAGGGAGGCATACAGTCCCATGGTTGCATTTAACTGTTAAACTCCGCAACAAAATAATATTACTCCACAGAAAGGAACTCATGCTAGAGCGTCTAAAAAGTTTTCAGGTGCCATGTCAATTTGGGAAATATGTATGTTTGGGCCCAAGATGTAGTTGCTACTAGTTAGAAGCGGATTTAACAAAGGCTCAGTCAGCTTCTGGATTTTATGTTATGTATGTATTTATTTTTTTAAGTATATGATAAATGTTGTTTAAGTTGTTATGCCTGGAGAGGAGAAAAAAGACATAGGGGCATATTCAATTGTCCGGAAATCCTGCCACTTAAAAACTACTACCGTAGTAACGGGTTTTCTGCGCACTATTACCGTTATAACGGTAATAGCGCGAGGACCGCCGGATTTTCGGCGTTTCCGCCGACAATTGAATACCCCCCCATAGAGAATAAATGCATGATACCTTAGAAATGCTTAGAGGTGATGCTGCCCTAGGCATTGTCAGTGAAGGACTTTTCTCAAGTTTTTGAGGATTTAAATACAATTCAGTCCCAAAACCCTGTTACATTTCCAGTGTTGGTGTTCCTTATTATAACCATCATTGAGTTGTTAAGCGACAAGATATGACTCTGCGCTACACATTTATGTCAGCATGGAACTCTGGCGGAAAGACCGTAGCAAAGAGCAATAGCGGCTGTATCTTGGTATCTGTGCATTAATTCAAAGTGCAAGTCAAAACAGGTAAGTCACGGCAGAGCGGTGATCAAATTTCAAACTGTGGCATGAGCAGCCAGTTTCATCAAAAACTGGCCAAAGCGAACTCCACACAGCTGGATACCCTAGACTGGTTGCAATGCATAAATCGCTCATCTCACTTGATCATGCACGTGTGATCCCTGAACTTGGCTTGCAAGCCGCACTTGAAAGTATTCCTCATCTCATGCTCATGGTCTTAGACCCTATTCAGCTATTTTGCTGCCCAAGACAGCAACTGAAATGGTGCCATACCCCCACCCTATCCATTATAAAAACTACCATAAACATATTTGTATATTAGTTGTATTTTGTACATTACTGCGCTTTATTTACCTACACCTACAGTGTTCTATCTAAGACAGCTGACTCAGGTCCCCCTCATTCTAGGCAAATCCCTGCTAATACCTTGGCCTTTGTCGTGATCAGCTGGACACCATCTTGCCTAGTCTTGGCTGTGTGTCCGTTTTTAGATGTACACTCTTTTCTTGCTTGTGACAGGACCTGAACAAAGTATGGAAATGTTTACTGCATGCATTGTCCTGGAAAAGCTGTTATTACAGCATACATTACATATCAATTAACAAAAGAGGACTCCAGATGAGCAGTTGTGCTGTCTGTTGATGTACCTGCACACACCCAAGACCATGCAGAAGGCATCCATCAGATAGAGCAGCTGATTTTCTCCTTTTTTCTATGTTACGAGCCGCGGTGGTACTCATCGCCACCGCGACTCGTCTCCGGGACTCCCCGGCGTCCCAGCCGTCGCCTTGACGACCAGGGCGTCACTTCCGGCCATTGCCAAGGCAACGCCCGGACGCTTCCTCATCAGCGCCGCGTCCCGGCAATGCATGAAAGCCGGGCACGTGCGCAAATTAGCTCCACTAGCCTGCGGGCTAATTACTAAATTATCTAAACATTTGCAGGGGGCTGTGTATATTTCAGAGCCAGGCTCTGATTGGCTGCTTGTGGTATTTAAGGCGGGGAGGGCTTAGACTCCCTGCCAGTTATAGCTTCCAGACCTCTGTGTTGCTGCCTGCTGCTGTGCTGTTGGTGTTAAACCTTTGGACCTCTGTATGACCCCTGCCTGTACTCTGGATTTGTCTTTTTGCCTGTGCCCTTGACCTTTTGGCTTGTACCATCGTTTCTGCTGATTTGCTCGTGACCCCGACCCCTGGCGTGTTTTCTGACGATTCTATCTAGCAAGTGACCCCTGACCTCAGCCTGTTTTCTAGATTCGCTGTCTGCCATTACCCTCTGCTCCTGGGTTTTCCACAGCTGGTACACATCACACGACCCTCTAGTCTGCAGCCAAGTCTGTCCCCACCACTAAGGGCTCCAGTGAACACCTGACGGTCAGAGCAGACTCCGGGTGTTGTTGTACTGGCTGGAGGGGTTCCTGACTCTCTCTCTCTCTCTCGCTCGCTCGCTCTCGCTCTCGCTCTCGCTCTCTCGCTCTATATATCTATATATATTAGTAGGAAGGACTTATTTCAGCCATCCTCCAGCTACCACTGAGTCTAATAGCAACTGACATGTTTCATATAAAGCTCTTTATACGTTCTTCAAGCTCTTATTTGGGAAGATTTGGTTCTGTGGAGCCGAGACCTTTTGTTTTATAACTTACAAGGTGGCCCTCATCCCAGTGCTGTTCTCTTTGTGTGTCCATCACATGGATTATAGGCATTAGATGCTTAGTGTGTGAATAGACAATGGCAGTTTCAACTAGGCAAAATAGGTGAGTCTCTGAAATCCAGAAAGTAAAAAATGTAAATGATATTGTATTAATATTATTGTAGTATAATTTTGTCAGATACATACTGTCAACAAGTATTTTTTCCTACAGTTAATAAGAAAATCTTTGGTAAACAATTTAATGAGGGAAATTCCAAAGAAATTGTGGATGAGAAAGGGGCATATTCTGACAGTGTTTCGAAGGAGGAGGAAACAAGACCAAGCAAGGAATTGGATGTATGGATTCAAGATTGACACAAGCAGTGGGTTTGGGGAACAGAGGAGATTATAATATTGTCATATATGAGGGAGACTAGAAGAAGTGTAATGATACTAGTAGGTGGAGGGAATGATGAGCTACTTTATGTACATGTAGAGCGTGTGGTAGCTTTGGGATTTCCAGGTGGAGATGGCAGAGAGGCAGTTGGACACACCGACAACATAGAAGGAGAGAGAGATTTGTGTGTCATCTGTATAGATGTTGTAGTGGAGGCCAAATGAGCTTATTAGTTCACCCAGCAAAGGGATATAAAAAGAGAAAAGCAGGGGGCCAAGAATAGAACCTTGAGGAAACCCCAACAGATACAGTGTGTGAAGGAGAGAATGCCTCAGTAGTAGAGCTACTGAAGGTGCATTCAAAAATATAGGAGGTGAACCAGGAGAGAACAGCTGTGAAGGCGAAGGTAGTGAAATGTGTTCGGGAGAAGAGGATGGTCCATTATCAAATACAGAAGAGATGTCATGTAGGATGCCTAGCAAGAAGTGACCCTTTAACTTGGCTACAAGTAGATCACTGTTCACTTTAGTGTGGGCAATCTCTGTGGAGTGTACAGGGTAGAAGCTTTATTGAAAGGGTTAAAGAAGAGACTAAGGAGAAAGAAAGTGAGCCAGGTAGTTGTACAAAAGGTGTTCAAGTAGTTTGGAAGCAAAGGAGAGCAGTGAAATGGGGCAGTAACTGGACAGAGTGGTAGGGTCAAGAGATGGTTTCTTGACGATGAAGGGAAAGTGCCAGTGGAGAGGGACTGGTTGAATAGGGAAAGCAAGGTGCAGGCAAGCATTGGGGCGAGTGGAGCTAAGGAGATGGGAGAGGACAGAAGAGAAATGCGAAGACCTCGTCTTTACAAACAGGAGAGAGAACTGATGGTGGGTAGGTGAGTGTTGGGGAAGGTGAGTGTAGAGTTATGGATCTGGCGAGAGGAGATCTCTTGATGGATGGTGTCTATTTTACCTACGAAGTAGATGGCAAAGTCATGAGCAGTGGGGTAAGAAAGCCTTCATTGGTTTGCTTCTTGAGCAGTATAGTAAGATGACAGGATAAATTAGTAGTGAAGTGGTCTACGTTGGAGAGAGATTTTCTCAGTTGGCGCTCGGTGGTATGGGGGGAGGGGGAGGTGGGTGAGAAAGAGGACCAGGGAAGGAGATATGTGTGTGAGTGGGTAGTATCAGTTAAAGTAGGCAAGGTACTGTTGAGGGTGCATGGAGCAAAGCATTTGAATCTACAGGCAAGGAAAGGGTAGAGCTGAGTTGTTAGAGAGAGGGAAGGTGGTGGTAAGTAGGAAGAGGGTAGAAAAATGTGTGCTTGGAGGGGTAATGCGAGAGAAGAAGTTGTGATATTAGCGGGATGAGAGTGGAGGAAATTAATAAGAGTAGTTAAATCAGCCAGTGCACAGCAGAGGAGAGGCCGTAGTAAATAAGCAGATTGTCAAAGCAGAAGTGAAAGCAAACTATAACTTGCAGCATGCATGAGGAAGTGTAATTGTTATTAGTAAATTGTGATGAATAACATAAGAAACGGCAACAACATATCTTCATAATTCTCCCTCTGCATAGCTCACACAATACTTAAATTAGTTATTTTTCTATACTTTAAAAACAACCCTCTTATCACAAACCAGCATTGTTATGTGACAGCATATAATAGTTCCAGAAAGCACTTTTTCACCTGGCTGGACATTTATGCAGTACGTGACACTTCAATTCCTATATCAAGCTCCGATTATTATTATTTATTATTAACCTTTATGTAGCGCCAGCATATTCTGTTGCGCTTTACAATTTGGAACAACACGGTAATAAAATTAGACTGAGTATTATAGATAGACAAAGCAGTAAGAGAGCCCAGATTGTGAGCTTACAATCTGTTGTCCTTTGTAAACAGAGCCCTCTTACCTCTTGTCTGTTAATGCCCAATCTTGTTTTATTACTGTGTTTAATCCCAACTGCAAAGTGCTATGGAAAATGCTGGTGTTATATAAGTAAATGCTGATCATAATAATGAAAAATATCCAGCTTCAGCTGAGTATAGTAAACTAATAAACTATGTTTGTATTTGTAGAAAAAAAAGTATTGCTGTTGTGCACATGTATGAACACATGAAAATGCATTTTTTAAACAAATCTGAGTCCTATCTTCATTTGAAATGTTGGTATGTGACTCAAAATCACTGTAAACAGGTAAGATTATTGTTAGTGTTCTGCTGTTACTGTGAGATAAACTGTCACAAATATTTGCTCTAGGGCAGATAAGGGGAGGGGAGGCCAAGGAATGTGTTGTTTACCTGTTGGAAACCACAGGAAATTTCAGTAAAAACATCTAGACTAAGATCTTACAGGCTTTAAGTTTAATGTGTTTAACCCTAGGACAGGATGAATGAGAATAATTTTAATAGTATTGTTTTGCTTTATATAGCAAAATTGTTTACCTCTGCATATATGGAGCATTATAACAAGTACAAAGAATTAATGCTCAGTATGAATGATAAAGAGTATAAGGGCTTACACTGTAAACAAGGAGAGTTACATAAACCTTACATAGCATTGTTTAAATAAATTCCATTTTAAAACCTGTAAAAAATAATATATACTCCAAGGTAATTGGAAATAAATATATACCATATTAATCTATATTAAAATATATGGCTGTACAGAAACCATACTTATGTCCTGTTGCATGTAATAACTGGGCTATAGTAAGAATACAGCTAGTTTATGTAAGACAAACATTAAATGCAGGGGCATAAAGAAAACTTATTATAGGTGCCCATATACACCCCTGTAGATTAAAAATACTGTTTAAGACAGTGATAGGCAACATGAAGTAGGTGGAGGGCCACAGGAGTGGCCCTCCAGCCTTCAAAAGAGCCGCACAGAGTAATGAGGGGTACCACAGTGTACTCCCTACTCCAGGTATGCTGTGTGACCTCCCTGCACTGTGTAGAAGAGGTCAGGTGACGCGGAAGTCTGCAGCCCCTGTTCCCGTAAAATCTGGAGCAGCTGACTGGGGGGCCAGAAGCGAAGGCTCGGCGGGCTGACTGTTGCCCATCACTATAATATAAAAATCAAGCTGCAACGCTGCTACTGACAAGCACATACACTGATTCCTCTCTGCTGCATAGCATGATATGTAGACAAAACAGGAAATGCAGTATATGTGTTTTCTATATACACTGATCAGCCACAACATTTAAACCACTGAAAAGTGAAGTGAATAACATTGATTATCTCGTTACAAGGGGTTGGATATATTAGACAGCAAGTCAACAGTCAGTTCTTGAAGTTGATGTGTTGGAAACAGAAAAAAGTGTTGAAGTGTAAAGATCTGAGAGACTTTGACAAGGGCAATTTGTTATGGCTAGAGGACTGGGTCAGAGCATCTCCAAAACGGCAGGTCTTGTGGAGGTGTTCCCGGTATGCAGTGGTTAGTACGTAACAAAAATGGTCCAAGGAAGGACAAACATTGAACTGGCAACGGGATCATGGGCGCCCAAGGGTCATTGATGCGCATGGGGAGCGATGGCTAGCTCAACTGTAGCACAAATTGCTTCAAAAGTTAATTCTGGCTAGGATAGAAAGCTCAGAACACACAGTGCATCACAGTTTGCCGCAGACTGGTCAGAGTGCCCATGGTGATCCCTGCCCAGTGCCGAAAGCACCTACAATGGGCATGTGGGTGCCAGAACTGGATCAGAGAGCAATGGTAGAAAGTGGATTTGTTTGATGAATCACATTTTCTTTTACATCATGTGGACAATCGGGTGCGTGTGCATCATTTACCTGGGAAGAGATGACACCAGGATGCACTATGGGAAGAAGGCTAGCCAGCAGAGGCAGTGACATGCTCTGGGCTATGTTCTGCTGGGAAACCTTTGGTACTGGCATTTATGTTGCAGACCAAGTACACCCCTTCATGGCAACGTTATTCCCTGATGACATTGCCTTCGTTCAGCAAGATAATGCGCCCTGACACACTGCAAGAATTGTCAGGGTTTGAGGAAGATGACAAAGAGTTCAATGTGTTGACTTGGCCTGCAAATTCCCCAGATCTCAATCCGAACCAGCATCTTTGGGATCTGCTGCTAATGTTTTGGTGCCAGAGAAGAGTTCATGCCTCGACAGGTCAGAGCTGTTTTGCTGGCATGAGGGGGACCTACAGAATATTAGCCAGGTGGTTTTAATGTTGTAGCTGATCGTGTGTATATGGCATGTAGAATTTAAATATACACAGTGGTTGAAATGGGAGGGGGTATATAGTGGTATGCCATACTGATTGTAAAACTATCAAATCCCATTCACTTACATTTTTCATACTGCCACATCTAAATTTCCACTTCAACCACTGTATATACATATGAATATTTTGATGAAAAACTGATGTGGCATCCCACTTTGAAAATCCCTGAATGGGGCAGTCAGCTTCCACGTCATATGTCTCTTCACAATGTAGGGAGGTCTCGCAGCACATACAGTCAGAGCACCACATACTCTGCATCTTTTTCCCTCTGTGATCTCCGCTATGAAGTATTTTTAGACTGATTAGCCAGTAAGTGGGTGCATGTGGGGAGGTCTGAGTGTCATATGAGTCATTTTGTGGCAAGTTGTGGTCTGAGTGCATGTGGGGGTATTTTGTGGCACGTGAGGGTCTTAGGGCATTTAGGGAATTTTGGAGCAAGTTAGGAAATTTTAGCACAAGTGGGAGGTCTGAGTAGCATGTTGGGGGCTTGTGGTAAATTCTGAGTGACATGGAGTCATGTGAGAAGGTCTGCATGTCATGTGGGGAGGTCAAAGTGGCATATATGGAATTTTTGGAGTGTATATGGGATCTGAGGGCATATTGGGAACATTTTGAGTAAGTGGGGGTCTGAGTGTGTTTGGGGGCATTTTATAGAAAGTGGGAGTTTGAGGGTATTTAGGGAATTTTGGAGCAAATGGGGGGACTGAGAGGCATGTGGTATATTTTTGGAGCAGATGAGGGCATGAGGACATTTTGGAATGAGTGATGTGGAAGTTACAAAGTCGTTTTGGGGCTGTTTTTTGATTACTGAAATTAGGGGTAATGTGCGGAGCTTTTTAAGGTTGGTTTGAAGCACAGGAAGCCCTTGAAGGATATAAGTGCAGCCAAATATGCTGTAACTATTCATAAAATATCAAAATAAAAGAAAATCATAAACAGGAAAGAATAACCTCAAAAATGATCTGCATTGCATATTCTTCTTACTCAGAGATTTCATCAATTGGAAACAAGGATTAATAACATCGAAGTTATTAACTGGCAGTGAGGCATATCATGAGGGCCATGCATAATAAGCCCGACCTTCAAAATGTGCTTTGATTTTCTTTGATATTAAAGGGTAAATACTACTACGTGGATTCTTTTGCCAATAAATATGCAGACGCAAAAGGGTCTATTTTGTAGATGCAAACCTTCTCCTATAGTCATTGTAAGAAACACCAGCAGAGTATATCTAACTGGTACCTGTAATTGCTGAAAATGAATTATCAGTAAAAGAGGTACCAGTTAAATACAATCTGCTAGAAAAAAGTCAAGAGACCAAGAAAGTGGCGGTGCTGTGCACATTTCTATGTTTGCTAATATATTCATACTACATACTAATTTGGGATCAGGGACACTTAATCATAGAACAAACATCATATTAGTGTGTCCCCAATCCTGTTTGCAAAACAATGACAGGAAAACTTGTGACTGTATCTCAAAGCTGAAAGGTTTTCTTGAGAGTTAAAAAAAAAATTCCACTGGTATAAATTAGAATTTTTTTGAATTTAATAGGAGGATCAGAGGCTTTTAGGAATCAGGACAGTTTTAGAACTTGAGCTAGGTTTATGGTTAGATTTGGGTTAGGGCTTGGTCAAGGGTTAATATTTGATGTAGGTTCAGGTTTAGAATTTTGGCTAATGTTAGGGTAATGTGAGGAGCATAGTGGTACCCACTGGGACTGCAGTCCTTGGATCATAAGTTCTATGCTAACCAGGGCCCTGTCTGTGTGGAGTTTGTAAGCTCTCCCTGAGTTTGTGTCAGTTTCCTCTGGGTGCTAAAGTTTCCTCTCACAGTCCAAAAACATACTTGGTAGGTTACTTGTCTTCTGACAAAATGGACCCTAGTCTGTGTGTGTGGTATGGAATTTAGAATGTAAGCTCCAATATGGCAGGGATTGACATGAATGATTATCCTATGTACAGTGCAGTATGATTAGTGCTATATAAATAAAATGATGATAATAATGTATCAGGATTCACATTATAAGGTGGAGCCTATTGTTTATCTTTAATTTGGAACAGGGCCAGACTAAAGGCTACATGGGCCTGGAGCTAGAAATTATGGAGGACCTTTCATGAGCAGCACCATGCCCTCGGAGGGGGTGGCAAGCATCATGGAGGGTATGGGTATTGCCTCCCTTCAACCACCTTCATCTTATTCTCCTCTTCCCTTAAGGAAAGTAAAGTGTGTGTAATACTACCTCAAGTTCTGTGATCAACAATACAGAGAGGATCCTAGTGACCGATATACAATACAGGGAGTATTCTAGTTACCACCATACAATGCAGAGAGCATTCTAGTGACCACCATATAATACTGAGGGCCTCCAAGTGATAGCCATATAATTCTCAGCCACATATGCAGCCTCTGCTGCGGCTGCACTTTACATAGGTTTTCTCCCCCATAGGAGGGACACACCGTATACACACCAGAGTGGAGTTTACATATTTATATTCACGCAGCTATCCCCAAGATACCCGAATCCAGATACCTTTTTTTTTTCTGCTTCAATTAGTCATCACCTCCCTCTCCTGTCCACACAATGGATCAGCCCAGGGACACACCATCTGCGCATGGATGGTGCTCACTGAGGCCCACTTACCCTCTTCCTTCCTTCTTCATCTTCCTCCTTCCTTCTTTATCCTCCTCCTACATTCTTCTGTTCTGAATCGTGGTACAGCTGGTGCAGTACACTGTCTGCACCTTCTCGGCACCTGGCAACTACACTCACACACTCAGTCTCACAGACCATTAAGCAGGTGCCTAGAGCTTTGGAATTTTGGAGGTGCCACTGAGGGAAAGAAGAAAATGCTCCAGAGATCAAACGGAGTGCATGGGTTATGGAGCGCAACAGGAACAGAGCACATGGCCCCTACCTTCCACCAGCTTGCTGCTCCTGCTGGCACAAAGGGTTATATAATGTCCTGCACAGAGCTGGGATATACCTCAGAATATATAGAAATCACAGTCTACATATACGAGGGGGTGCTCCCTACCATAATAGAACATGAAAAGGAATTAGAAAAAGAAGGAATTTAGAAGCACTCCTATCCACATTGAAAGGAAATTCAATAATTACCACTAAATAGTTCAGGGCAAATAGCCTTTATTAATACATGGAAAACATATCCATCTAGATGATGGTATACAACCTCATTGGTAAAAAAGTGAAATATTTAAAAACAGATAGAATATGGTGAAAAAAAGATAGAGCAATGTGTGTTTAAAATTAGGGATAGTGGAGCCAGGTAATATGAAATTGTATGTCTCTAGGTGTCCATATCTGGTAGTAGGACAAAGTGGAAACATATATAATAACCTGATATAAGCGCCCCAAATGACCGTGGCAAAACACCTAAGATTGCCTGGTTAAAGTATGTTTAAAGCGCTCTGGTCAGGGATATCCTACATTATCAGCCCCATGCTAAATGATAATTAGTGGTGATTGGCAAAATCACAAGTGAAAAAATATATATCACAGATCAGTATATGCCATAGAGTAATATCAGAGGTCCCTTATTAATAACAACATTGATATAATACCATCAATGTGAGTGTATTAACTGGTATTACGTATGCCATGGATTCCCTAACCAAGTATAATTCAAGCGCCTAATGAATGCAGAGCAACAAGCCCACAGTCAATAATATCAGAGCGCTAGCGGCACCACCGCTCGCTGGCTCCACTTCCGGGTATGACGTCAATGTTGACGTCAGTTACCCATAACCTCAACGTACGTTTCACTTTTTAGAACAAGCTTTATCAAGATAACATTGACGTCATACCCGGAAGTGGAGCCAGCGAGCGGTGGTGCCGCTAGCGCTCTGATATTATTGACTGTGGGCTTGTTGCTCTACATTCATTAGGCGCTTGAATTATACTTGGTTAGGGAATCCATGGCATACGTAATACCAGTTAATACACTCACATTGATGGTATTATATCAATGTTGTTATTAATAAGTAGAGATGGTCACTGACCCCCGTGTTTTGGTTTTGGATTCGGTTTTGGATCTGGATTACCGTCGTGTTTTGGTTTTGGTTTTGGTTTTGCAAAACCTCCATTGCGTGTTTTGGTTTTGGTTTTGGTTTTGTTTGGTTTTGTTTTGCTATTTTTTGGGAAAATCCATGTTTTTGGGCCTAAATTAACCCAATTTAGTGCTCCAACTGTTTTAGAGACAAGTAATCTAATTGTTGAGGTAATAAATCATCCAAAAAAACAGTTTAATTCTTCGTTGGTAGGCCTATTCTACACACAAAACAGATTGTCTTCCTCTCCATCTATGCATATTGGCAATGCAGCCATCGTCTTTGAATGTATATTACACCCTACACTTATAGTTAAATATGTAAAGAAATGGAAAAAGACAGTTTGCTTTCTGTCTCTATAGGCCCCCCTCCACTTGTATAAAATACCCAAAAATTCAGCCATTATAGACTGTACAATATTAATTGACATGGAGAAAGCCAGTTTGGTTTCTGTCTCTCTAGGCCCCCCTCCACTTGTATAAAATACTAAAAAATTCAGCCATTATAGACTGTACAATATTAATTGACATGGAGAAAGACAGTTTGGGGTCACTCTGTCTCTCTAGGCCCCCCTCCACTTGTATAAAATACCAAAAAATTCAGCCATTATAGACTGTACAATATTAATTGACATGGAGAAAGCCAGTTTGGTTTCTGTCTCTCTAGGCCCCCCTCCACTTGTATAAAATACTAAAAAATTCAGCCATTATAGACTGTACAATATTAATTGACATGGAGAAAGACAGTTTGGGGTCACTCTGTCTCTCTAGGCCCCCCTCCACTTGTATAAAATACCAAAAAATTCAGCCATTATAGACTGTACAATATTAATTGACATGGTGAAAGCCAGTTTGGTTTCTGTCTCTCTAGGCCCCCCTCCACTTGTATAAAATACCAAAAAATTCAGCCATTATAGACTGTACAATATTATGAAAAATGGACAAAGCCAGTTTAGGGTCACTCTGTCTATGACACCCTACCCTTAAGGATAAATTGCCCTAACAGCAGCCTTTCAAGATGGTATGTGATATGGAAATGCCACAAGTCCCTTTCCTCTTTGGGGGTAGATTGCACCCTACACTTACATAGAAAGTTTTAAAAAGATGTTATCGGCATCATCTTCAGCTTCATCCTCACCCTCATCAGTGTGTACGTCATCATCACAGACTATCAATTCATCGCCGCTTGAATCCGCCATTAGAGAACAGTCAGTGCTTGGATGTCTTGGATGGTGAAGGCCTTCCTCGTGGAAGATGTAGTTCATTTTTATAAACATCATTTTCTCCACATTTTTGGGAAGTAACCTTCTACGGCGATCACTGACTAAGTTCCCTGCTGTGCTGAACACTCGTTCAGAGTACACACTGGAGGGTGGGCAGCTTAGGTATTGCAAAGCAAGTTTGTACATGGGTTTCCAAATGGCCTGCTTTTCTTCCCAGTAAGGAAAGGGACTGTCTGACATTTCCATATCAACTACCTCTTGAAAGTAATCCTCCACCATCCTTTGCATGTTTATACTCATATTGGATGGAGTTATGGGCAAAGTGACACATTTTTTTGAAAAATCCTTCAAACCAGCCCAGATGTTAAATTGTTCTCGTCTGCCCCCTGTGTCTTCCCTGCTTCTTTTTTTGGAAATTTAATTTTTTACGAGCAACAGCTTGAGAAAGTGAAGGAGGACACGTCGTCAAGCCGAGGCCCAGTTCAGCGGCCAACTTGCTGAGCAATAGCTCCTTGCAAAAGTTCACATCTCGCTCATTTACAAGTAAAGACTCAATGTAGCTTTTAAACCTTGGATCAAGCACAGTGGCCAAAACGTACTGATCCGAGTTCAAGATCTTAATAACTCGAGGATCATTGTGAAGCGAATTAAGTACTTGATCGACAAGGCCAACATACTTTGCTGAATTGCTTGCTTTCAGCTCCTCCTTCATTTTCTCAAGCTGCTTTTCCAATAGTCTAATTAAAGGAATGACTTGGCTCAAACTAGCAGAGTCTGCACTGACCTCACATGTCACAACTTCAAATGGTTTCAGCACCTTGCACAGCACTGAAAGGATTCCCCACTGTGCAAGAGTGAAATACATCCCCCCTCCTTTCCCAATGTCATGACTTGTGCAATATGCTTGGATGGCTTTGCGCTGTTCCTCCATCCTCTGAAGCATGTACAGGGTGGAATTCCACCGAGTTACCACCTCTTGCTTAAGTTGGTGGCAGGGCAAGTTAAACTGCTCTTGGAGCTGCTGTAATCTCCTACATGCTGTGGCTGAATGCCTGAAATGGCCTGAAATTTTACGGGCCACCGAAAGCATCTCCTGCACCTCACGGTTATTTCGTAGGAAGCTCTGCACCACCAAGTTGATGGTGTGAGCAAAACAGGGAATATGTTGGAAATCACCCAGCTGTAATGCTCGCACTATATTGTTGGCGTTATCTGAAATGACATACCCTGGGGAGAGTCCGAGTGGTATAAGCCATGCATCAATCACATCTCTCAGTTTGCGTAACAAATTGTCAGCCGTATGCCTGTTAGTGAAGCCGGTGATACAAAGAGTGGCCTGCCTGTGACAAATGTTACGTAGTGGTGTACATGCTGCTGCTGTTCCTGCTGGTGAAGGTGAATGACCAACCCAGTGGGCTGTCACAGTCATATAGTCTTTGGTTTGGCCACTTCCACTTGTCCACATATCTGTGGTTAAGTGAACAGTGGGCAGAATGGCATTTTTCAGCGCAATCTCTACATTTTTACACACTTTTTGGTATAGTTGTGGAATAGCTTTACGGGAGAAATGGTGTCGCGATGGAATTCTGTAACGCGGACACAAAACCTCAATTAACTGTGAAAAACCAGCTGCGTTTATTGTGGAGATTGGACGCAGATCTAACACTAACATTGCAGCCATGGCGTCTGTGATTCGCTTGGCGACTGGGTGACTGCTGTCATATTTGCTTCCCCTCGCAAATGATTGTTTCACAGTTAATTGCTGAAATGTAGGACTGCTCATTTTATTCACCTGCCTCTGGGATGACGATTCACCCCCAGCAGCAGCAACAGCAGCAGCAGGACTAACGCTTTCTTCAGAGGAATCAATAATAGTGCCGGAGTCATCCAGCCTTAAGTGGGATGCCGGGCTAACTCCGAGCGCTACTGAGGATATTGATGAGGATGGTGTGGTGGGTGTATTTTGTGGCCGTCGGTATGTCGGTGAGCGGAGGGTCTTAGCTGATGAGGGAGTGCTTGTATTCTTTTGGGAAGAACTTTCAGCTTTTCCCAACACTTTGCCATGAACTCTCGTTAAATGGCGTAACATAGACGAGGTTCCAAGATGGTTAAGGTCCCTCCCTCGACTGACTGTGGCTTCACATACACTACAAATGGCTATACAATTGTTGTCTGGATTTGGGTAGAAATAATTCCACACATAAGAAGTGGATTTTTTTGTTTTATGCCCAGGCATGACAATGGCCTTTTTCTTGTCACGTGCCAGAACTGCTGCCACTGGTGCAGGACTTACACAAACAACCTCATCCTCATCAACATCCTCATTAGCGCCCTCGTCGCCTACACAAATCTCCCCCTCATCCTCTTCTAATTCCAAAGTGGCATCCTCAATTTGGGTATCACCGGCTACACTCGGGCTATTAAGGCACACATCAGCAGAATGCTCACGATTAGACATCCCACTGTTGGATGGACTCTCCACAGGGATTGTTGTCATTTGTGAATCAGAGCAAATATTCTCCTGTAATGCCTCACTGGTATCTTGCAGCTCAGCTTTGACGCGTAACAGTAGTTGTGCACCAATTGTAGCCTGGGTAACTTTTTGGGATCTGCCACTAATAGCCAAAGGTGAAGGCCTCATTCTCTCTTTGCCACTGCGTGTGTAGAATGGCATGCTTGCAATTTTTTTTTTATCGTCACTTAACTTTTGCTCAGTTACACTTCTTTTTCGCTTCAATACAGTAAATTTTTTTTGGGTTTTTGTTTTTTGCACTAATTTGAAAACACTCTGTTGTTTGACATCGCCTTGGCCAGATGACGTACTGGGAACACTAACATCAGGACTGGTGACAGAACCTGGTTGCTCATTTAGATCATATGTGGACTGCTTTGAATCCATTCTGAGCGCAAACCACTGGGGAGTGCTAAAAATTATTGAGTAGATACTGCTGACAGATATGACTTTTGACAGCCAGAAATATTAATGCACAATTAGGGAGGACACCCCAAAAACACTGAGGAGTGCTAAAAATTATTGCGTAGATACTGCTGACAGATATGACTTTTGACAGCCAGAAATATTAATGCACAATTAGGGAGGACACCCCAAAAACACTGAGGAGTGCTAAAATTTATTGAGTAGATACTGCTGACAGATATGACTTTTGACAGCCAGAAATATTAATGCACAATTAGAGAGGACACCCCAAAAACACTGAGGAGTGCTTAAAATTATTGAGTAGATACTGCTGACAGATATGACTTTTGACAGCCAGAAATATTAATGCACAATTAGGGAGGACACCCCAAAAACACTGAGGAGTGCTAAAAATTATTGAGTAGATACTGCTGACAGATATGACTTTTGACAGCCAGAAATATTAATGCACAATTAGGGAGGACACCCCAAAAACACTGAGGAGTGCTAAAAATTATTGAGTAGATACTGCTGACAGATATGACTTTTGACAGCCAGAAATATTAATGCACAATTAGAGAGGACACCCCAAAAACACTGAGGAGTGCTAACATTTATTGAGTAGATACTGCTGACAGATATGACTTTTGACAGCCAGAAATATTAATGCACAATTAGAGAGGACACCCCAAAAACACTGAGGAGTGCTTAAAATTATTGAGTAGATACTGCTGACAGATATGACTTTTGACAGCCAGAAATATTAATGCACAATTAGGGAGGACACCCCAAAAACACTGAGGAGTGCTAAAAATTATTGAGTAGATACTGCTGACAGATATGACTTTTGACAGCCAGAAATATTAATGCACAATTAGAGAGGACACCCCAAAAACACTGAGGAGTGCTAACATTTATTGAGTAGATACTGCTGACAGATATGACTTTTGACAGCCAGAAATATTAATGCACAATTAGGGAGGACACCCCAAAAACACTGAGGAGTGCTAAAATTTATTGAGTAGATACTGCTGACAGATATGACTTTTGACAGCCAGAAATATTAATGCACAATTATGGGGGACAACCCAAAAGCGCTGGGGAGTGCCAAATATGAAGAAAAAATAATAAACCTCTATCCTCCTCTCTGCACTAGCGATTTTGGTTAGAGCAATTGCAAGAACAATATTGTATTCTTTCTCTGTCCCTGCTCTAATTAGCCTATGACTACACCCTGCTCTCTCCCTCTGTCAAATGGCGATGGATTGCTGTGGAGGCGTGTATTTATAAAGTTGAAGTATCGCGAGAACCGAGTCCCGAGATCCGACGACGTCACAATGACGTTCGGCCTCGATTTGGATTCGGAATTGGCGGGAGAGTACCGAGCTGCTCAGCTCGGTACTCGGATACCCAAAGTTCGGGTGGGTTCGGTTCTCGGAGAACCGGACCCGCCCATCTCTATTAATAAGGGACCTCTGATATTACTCTATGGCATATACTGATCTGTGATATATATTTTTTCACTTGTGATTTTGCCAATCACCACTAATTATCATTTAGCATGGGGCTGATAATGTAGGATATCCCTGACCAGAGCGCTTTAAACATACTTTAACCAGGCAATCTTAGGTGTTTTGCCACGGTCATTTGGGGCGCTTATATCAGGTTATTATATATGTTTCCACTTTGTCCTACTACCAGATATGGACACCTAGAGACATACAATTTCATATTACCTGGCTCCACTATCCCTAATTTTAAACACACATTGCTCTATCTTTTTTTCACCATATTCTATCTGTTTTTAAATATTTCACTTTTTTACCAATGAGGTTGTATACCATCATCTAGATGGATATGTTTTCCATGTATTAATAAAGGCTATTTGCCCTGAACTATTTAGTGGTAATTATTGAATTTCCTTTCAATGTGGATAGGAGTGCTTCTAAATTCCTTCTTTTTCTAATTCCTTTTCATGCTCCTGCTGGCAGGCAGCTGTATAACCTCTTGCTTGCAGGGTGTCTAACGAAGCGGGTGATGTTCGCCATTGATACCCACAAGGAGGTATGGACGTCGCAGCTCCCGAAGGGGGTATCAAGTGAGATCTGGAGGAGAATCGCAGAGATGGTGGTCCAAAGAGAGATGTGCCAGATTGTCACTCACCGGACTGTGAGTGCCGCTTCTCGTGTGTTTAGGAACCGTGGCCGTCCGCCATCCTGAGGGTCTGCGCATGTGCAGCCCTTTCAAACCTTCAGTACCTGTTGCTTTTAGTTAATTGGCTGATCAGGCAACACTCCCTATTTAAAGCACCTGTGGTCTATACCTCGTTGCCTGATCTTGGAGTCTCATTCCCCATGAGCCTCTGAAGGTGTTCCTGTGTTTCATCGTGTATTCAGCTCCTGCTGATTCCTGTTGTTCGTTTGTGGTTTCCAGACCACTTCAACTCTCCTGTGTTCATCGTGACTGCACCAGCTGATTCCTATCCGCTGCCTCCGTGCTTCTACAGTATCCTGCTCACTTCAACTCTCCTGTGTTCATCGTGACTGCACCAGCTGATTCCTATCCGCTGCCTCCGTGCTTCTACAGTATCCTGCTCACTTCAACTCTCCTGTGTTCATCGTGTCTGCACCAGCTGATTCCTATCCGCTGCCTCCGTGCTTCTACAGTATCCTGTTCACTTCAACTCTCCTGTGTTCATCGTGACTGCTCCAGCTGATTCCTATCCGCTGCCTCCGTGCTTCTACAGTATCCTGTTCACTTCAACTCTCCTGTGTTTATCGTGACTGCTCCAGCTGATTCCTATCCGCTGCCTCCGTGCTTCTACAGTATCCTGTTCACTTCAACTCTCCTGTGTTCATCGTGACTGCACCAGCTGATTCCTATCCGCTGCCTCCGTGCTTCTACAGAGTCCTGCTCACCTCAACTCTCCAGTGTTCATCATGTCTGCAGCCAGCTGATTCCTATCCGCTGTCTCCGTGCTTCTACAGTGTTCCTGCTTGTGTCAACTCGCCTGTCTTCATCGGGTCAGCGCTCCGCTGCTTTCATCTCAGCTACTGGTTATCAGACCGCCTCAACTCTCCCATGTTCTCCAGGTGTCCTGTTCCATATACTACTGCTTCCTGAGTATTGCCTTGTTCTTGCTGGTCTACCTACCGTGCGCTGCACCAACTTGGTTATCGCTTCCATCTTCCAGTGGTCTCTCCTCCTGCCGGCCTTCAGCCGCTCAGGTATCCCTGCACGTCTCTCTGACAGCCTGCTCTCCTGAACCGCGGTATGCATACTTCTCATTGACTGTACTTGTGTATTGCATACCTAGCTGGACTGAGTTTGTTCTCCTCCGGAGTTCCTATCCACTGAGACTATTGCTATCATTTGACTGTGTTTCCTATTTGCCTGGATAGTGTGGGGAGAGGGGTGGCGGTGATATTGGTGTAAAGTGTGAGGAGAGTGGTGGCGGTGATATTGGTGTAAAGTGTGGGGAGAGGGGTGGCGGTGATATTGGTGTAAAGTGTGAGGAGAGTGGTGGCGGTGATATTGGTGTAAAGTGTGGGCAGATAGGTGGGGTAGTATTGAGGTAATATGTGGGGAGAGTGCTGGGGGTGGTATTGCTGTAATGTATAGGTGGGTGTGGTATTGGTGTAATGTGTAGGGTGGAGGTAGTATTGGTGTAAAGTGTGGGGAGAGGGGTGGCGGTGATATTGGTGTAAAGTGTGAGGAGAGTGGTGGCGGTGATATTGGTGTAAAGTGTGAGGAGAGTGGTGGCGGTGATATTGGTGTAAAGTGTGAGGAGAGTGGTGGCGGTGATATTGGTGTAAAGTGTGAGGAGAGGGGTGGTGGTGATATTGGTGTAAAGTGTGAGGAGAGTGGCGGCGGTAGTATTGGTGTAATGTGTGAGGAGAGTGGTGGAGGTGATATTGGTGTAAAGTGTGAGGAGAGTGGTGGCGGTGATATTGGTGTAAAGTGTGAGGAGAGGGGTGGCGGTGATATTGGTGTAAAGTGTGAGGAGAGGGGTGGCGGTGATATTGGTGTAAAGTGTGAGGAGAGGGGTGGCGGTGATATTGGTGTAAAGTGTGAGGAGAGTGGTGGAGGTAGTATTGGTGTAAAGTGTGAGGAGAGTGGTGGAGGTAGTATTGGTGTAATGTGTGGGGAGAGGGGTGGCGGTGATATTGGTGTAATGTGTGAGGAGAGGGGTGGCGGTGATATTGGTGTAAAGTGTGAGGAGAGTGGTGGAGGTGATATTGGTGTAAAGTGTGGGGAGAGGGGTGGCGGTGATATTGGTGTAAAGTGTGAGGAGAGGGGTGGCGGTGATATTGGTGTAAAGTGTGAGGAGAGGGGTGGCGGTGATATTGGTGTAAAGTGTGAGGAGAGGGGTGGCGGTGATATTGGTGTAAAGTGTGGGGAGAGGGGTGGCGGTGATATTGGTGTAAAGTGTGAGGAGAGGGGTGGCGGTGATATTGGTGTAAAGTGTGAGGAGAGGGGTGGCGGTGATATTGGTGTAAAGTGTGAGGAGAGTGGTGGAGGTGATATTGGTGTAAAGTGTGAGGAGAGTGGTGGAGGTAGTATTGGTGTAAAGTGTGGGGAGAGGGGTGGCGGTGATATTGGTGTAAAGTGTGAGGAGAGGGGTGGCGGTGATATTGGTGTAAAGTGTGAGGAGAGTGGTGGAGGTAGTATTGGTGTAATGTGTGAGGAGAGGGGTGGCGGTGATATTGGTGTAAAGTGTGAGGAGAGTGGTGGAGGTGATATTGGTGTAAAGTGTGAGGAGAGTGGTGGAGGTGATATTGGTGTAAAGTGTGAGGAGAGGGGTGGAGGTAGTATTGGTGTAAAGTGTGAGGAGAGTGGTGGAGGTGATATTGGTGTAAAGTGTGAGGAGAGGGGTGGAGGTAGTATTGGTGTAAAGTGTGAGGAGAGTGGTGGAGGTGATATTGGTGTAAAGTGTGAGGAGAGGGGTGGCGGTGATATTGGTGTAAAGTGTGAGGAGAGGGGTGGCGGTGATATTGGTGTAAAGTGTGAGGAGAGTGGTGGAGGTGATATTGGTGTAAAGTGTGAGGAGAGGGGTGGAGGTAGTATTGGTGTAAAGTGTGAGGAGAGTGGTGGCGGTGATATTGGTGTAAAGTGTGAGGAGAGTGGTGGAGGTGATATTGGTGTAATGTTTGGGGAAACATGTGGGGCTTGTTGTCAGAAGTTTGTTATTTTTTGCTTAGTTTTGAAATCTAAAATTTGGACCCCCATACCTCTAGAAATCTTGCTTTTGCCCCTGCGACAGCGTTCTGCATCAGCGGCAGGGAGTGGGGAATGAATCAGTGCAGGCCTGGTCTGCACCATTTTAAACAACATGGCATGTCCCGGAGGTGGGGTCAGCCACCAGGAAGTGGACCGAAACAAAGCAGGGCTGATATGCCTCTATATTAAAACTATACTTTTTCTGACAATAGACACTATCTACACACCCAAAATCCTGAACATGTCTCACTCATAAGCATGACATTCTATCATTATATGTTTCATGTCAAAGAAAAGTGGGACTACAGATTAAACTTCTTTCTGCATTCCTAGCAATATGGCACAGACACCTGCCTCACTCACCATGCCTGTGAGACCACGCATGGAAGTAGCAATGGTCTTCTGTCCTCTTAGGCACAAATGTAGGGAGAAATAGGGATTATTAGTTAGCTAATAGGATAGTATTGATATGTATATATGTAAAATATAAGAACAGGGAGCTTTATACATTAAATGAGCTTTCGGGTTAAATTAATTTTCAATTTTCTTTTTTAGGAGATATTCCTTAATGAATTTTCAAGAACAAACACTCTGACTAATCTTCATAATAACCTGCCCTTAATGCATTTACATCCGCATCGGGAAGGATATGCTGAAATTTGATCTACTTGTTTTTACTGCATTGAAAAAAGGAGGGGGAGGGAGAAACTAATGTGGAATACAGCCAGAATGGAATTTTCCACTGACTCATCTCCTGAAAACAACTTGCACAGGCAAATCTGAGTATATACCCAAAACAAAGATATAGTTCTCTAAAGTCTATGCCAGAGAATATAGCCTTTCATTGCAGTTGTTTTAGTTTTATATCAAGCATTTGATGTCTTCTTAAGAAGTTGTACAACCATGTATATGTCTTTGTTACACTGTATTTCAATGTATCTTTCCAAAGTATATGCAAAATTGAAAACACCCTGTATGAAATATTGGGGCATATTCAATTGTCCGTGTTACTCGCAAAAGTAACGCGGCGTTAAGAGTATTACCAGTATTACGGTAATGCTAAGCCAGACTCCCTGAGCTGCGAGCTGAAAGCCGACGTTAAAGGTACCGTAATAACGGTAATTACGTGCACTATTACCGTAATAATGGTAATAGTGCGCAAGCCACGTTACTTTTGCGAGTAACGCGGACAATCGAATATGCCCCATTGAGTTAGACCAGCTATATGCCTCATTTTAATGACTGAAATACAGCATGATTTTTTTTTTTTCCTTCTTTGTTTTTTTTACATCCGAAGTCTATGGCAATGTAAGTATGCTTTTATGGCAAACATAAAATATCACTTTGAATCAGGCATCATGGATTTGTGGCCATATGTTGATTAAAAACGGCTTTTTTTTTTAGACTGGTTAAATATAGGTTTAGAATTGTTTCTGGTCAAAGAAAAAACAAATCCAAGCGCCCTGGTTATTAGTCTTTCATCAGTTTTCTACAACGATTGAACATGACTGGACTGACTTGGCAATTCATGTAAGAAGCACAACAGGTTTAAAACAACTAAAAGAATCACAGCATGTAAGAGTCAAAAATGAACATTACAAGTTTTATACATACTTATATAACAAGTCATATGTAATTATCATAAATTTTACCTGCATTAATTCAAAGAAGAAATAATGATCACACTCACATTCCAGAGCTATGTACAGTCAGGGCCAAAAGTTTTGAGAATGACACAAGTATTGCTGCTTAATTGTTTTTAGACCTTTTGTCAGATGTTGCTGTGGATACTGAAGTAAAATTACAAGCATTTCAAATTACAAGCAGTGTCAAGTGCTTTTATTGAGAATTATATTAAGTTTATGCAAAGAATCAATATTTACAGTGTTGACCCTTCTTTTTGAAGAACTCTGCAATTCGCCAGCTGGCATGCTGTCAATCAACTTCTGGGCCACATACTGACTGATGGCCTCCCATTCTTGCCTAATCAATGCCTAGAGTTTGTCATAATTTGTGGGTTTTTGTTTGTCCACCCGCCTCTTGAGGATTGACCAAAAGTTTTCAATGGGATTAAGGTATATGGAGTTTCCTGGCCATGGACCCAAAATGTCGATGTTTTGATCCCCGAGCCACTTAGTTATCACTTTTGCCTTATGGCAAGGTGCTCCATCATGCTGGAAGAGACATTGTTCGTCATCAAACTGTTCTTGGATGATTGGGAGAAGTTGCTCTTGGAGGATGTTTTGGTACCATTCTTTATTCATGGCTGAGTTCTTAGGCAAAATTGTGAGTGAGCCCACTCCCTTGGCTGAGAAGCAACCCCACACATGAATGGTCTCAGGATGCTTTACTGTTGGCATGACACAGGACTGATGGTAGCGCTCACCTTTTCTTCACCGGACAAGCGTTTTTCCAGATGCCCCAAACAATCTGAAAGGGGATTCATCAGAGAAAATGACTTTACCCCAGTCTTCAGCAGTCCAATCCCTGTACCTTTTGATTAATATCAGTCTGTCCCTGATGTTTTTCCTGGAGAGAAGTAGCTTCTTTGATGGCCTACTTGACACCAGGCCATCCTCCAAAAGTCTTCGCCTCACTGTATGTACAGATGCACTCATACCTGCCTGTTGCCATTTTAGAGCAAGCTTTGCACTGGTGGTGCCCCAATCCCGCAGCTTAATCAACTTTAGGAGATGGTCCTGGCGCTTGCTGGACGCTCTTCAGCGGCCTGAAGCTTTCTTCACAACTATTGAACCTCTCTCCTTGAAAGTTCTTGATGATCTGATAAATGGTTGATTTAGATGCAATCTTACGAACAGCAATACCCTTGCCTGTGAAGCCCTTTTTGTGCAAAGCAATGATGACTGCATGTGTCTCATTGTAGATAACCATGATTAACAGAGGAAGAACAATGATTTTAAGCACCACCTCTTTTTAAAGCTTCCAGTATGCTATTCTAACTCAGTCAGCATGACAGAGTGATCTCCAGCCTTGTCCTCGTTAACACTCTCACCTGTGTTAACGAGAGAATCACTGACCTGATGTCAGCTAGTCCTTTTGTCTTTTGTGGCAGTGCTGAAATGCAGTGGAATGTGGATTTTTGGATAAAGTTCATTGTCATGGCAAAGAGGAACTTTGAAATGAATTGCAATTCATCTGATCACTCTTCATGACATTCTGGAGTATATGCAAATTGCCATCATAAAAACTGAGGCAGCAGACTTTGTGAAAAATAATATTTGTGTCATTCTCAAAACATTTGGCCATGACTGTATGTGCTAAGACATATATTCCTTAAACCATACTGCCAACTTTGTGACTCTGTCCTCCGGAAGGACAGGTCATGTGACAGGGGTAGGAGGGGGCGTGGTGACATCTTTGCATAAGCATAGCTCCGCCCCTGCTGTAAAATGCCGAAATTCATGGCATTGACTAGCGGGGGGTGGGTCTTAATGACACGATCAAGCCCCTCTTCATATTAAATGCTGTGCATTTCGGCATTTTTTTAGGATCCAGGAGGTTTGCCTACTCTTCCGGGAGTCTGGGAGGACTCCCCAAAATTCGGGAACCTCCAGGAAATTGCGGGAGAGTAGGCAAGTATGCCTTAAACATATGGGTATCTGTGATAAAAATATGCCACAATATGAAAATAATCCAATTGTTTTTGCCCAATATAACCAATAAATTAGTAAAACATTATCCTGGTTCAATGTTGCAAGGATTGGGGCATTTTAAAAAACAATCTGTGCAATGTATTCATATGTGAATTGTATCTATAAAGATTACAGTACAGATGCTTCATGAAAGGACATTGGGTATGCACTCCCATCTTAAACGTAGGTCAGTTAATTACAGCTGTATCAACAAGAGAAGTTATTGAGCCCAACAGCTTGTGTCTGAGCAGCACACAAACATCATTATACTTCCATTTTAGGGATGCTCCTAGTGACTTGCGTGTTAGGATTAATCTTGTGTCAATTTATTCTAGTCATCAAGAATATGCGCAGTAGATTTCATGAACCACATTCAATAATAACTATATATTTGCCAAGTTCTGTTCTGTGTTTGCAGTAATTACAGAAAAATAGTGTAAATTCACAAAAAGTCAAATAAATAACAATACAAAGAATCGATGGCTGGTCACATCAAGAAGTAAACTGCAAAATGATGAAACATGCTCTTGGAATGAGCGTATTTAGACAATTTATAATACAAAATTGCCTTAACATTAGAATACTATAATTGCTTCAAAGTAAAAAATATACTGTTGAACAAACTGTATTTAATATCTCACACTTTGACAGATTTAATAAACTGCATTAATTCACGAGAATTATTTACATTCTTAATTTATGAATAATGCAAAAGAATACAGCAGTGTTCTATCTATTCTGGAACTCGCTGGAAGATTCTGACATTTCTTTGTTTATTATTCACGAGCGTCTGAAACCAGTTTCAACTGGATTTAACTGGATCTATATTCTTCTGCAGTAAATATCTATCCGCCTTGTTTGGCATTAGATCACGGGTGTGGTTTATAACGTAAAACCATCCGCCACATAAGTCTAGTGTGTATAATATTCTTCCGCCGTTAGAACGAAAGTCCCACGCCGTTATTACAGACGGTCAGTGTCGGACTGGGGCATGAAGGGCCCACCGGGGAACTGCAATGCTAGGGGCCCACCAGAGGGGGTGTGGCCAGTCATCATAGAGGCGAGACTAGACGCTAGAGGGGGAGTGGTCAGCCCACGAAGGACAGCTAGCACCATAGTGTAGTATATAAAGAATGCAGTGTGTGTATAAAGAGTACACAGTCTGACCTGCCCCTTAGATTGGACAGAACAGTCACCATAAATCGGGATTGTCCCACTAGACCAGGCTTGGCTAACCTGTGGCACTCCAGGTGTTGTGAAACTACAAGCCCCAGCATGCTTTGCCAATATATAGCAGCTTATTGCTGGAAGGGTGTGCTGAGACTTGTAGTTTCACAACACCTGGAGTGCCACAGGTTAGCCAAGCCTGCACTAGACTCAGAATTTTTGACAGACTGTCCTACCTGTTGTTGTCACTTTTACCACCTGCAGCTGCTGGTTTCTTTAGTTGCTGCTTGTCTGGATCTTGGAATGTTGAGGGCCCTATTTGGAAAAAATAATGGGTACATTTAGAAGATTCCAACCAGCCCTGGCATTAAATCAATAGGACCAACAATTAATACTTAGGCCTTCCTCCAGCCCCAACATTAAAGTTATAGTATTCCCATTTAATAAACCTATTTCCCTCCCCCCAGACAGCCCCTGCAATAAATCGCATTTATGTATAATACGTATAATAAATATACCTATTTCCCGCAACCGTCACTGCCATTAAATAATTCATATTCACATTTAATTAAAAGCCCCCAAACCACCCCATCTTAAATTAAATTGCCCCACCTTCACCCTACAAAGAAAATAGCACCCATTATTTAGCTACCACCTACCACACACACTTTACATTGCCACAAGCCCGCTGTGCCATCACACACACATTACTGTGCCCCTTAATCACCATGCTGGGCCTCCTTATGATCAGACTGCGCCCTCCATGCTGTTTTTGCCCCCCCTTCATCACCCTGTGTCATGCTGCTTTTGTTTCCCCCTTCTCCTGGCCCCCCTTAACTCTGCCATCATGCTCCCCCTTCACTCTGCCTTCATGCTCCCCCTCCACTCTGCCTTCATGCTCCCCCTCCACTCTGCCTTCATGCTCCCCCTCCACTCTGCCTTCATGCTCTGCCTTCATGCTCCCCCTCCACTCTGCCATCATACTCTGCCTTCATGCTCCCCCTTCATGCTCCCCCTTCATGCTACCCCTCCACTCTGTCTTCATGCTCTGCCTTCATGCTCCCCCTTCATTCTGCCTTCATACTCTGCCATCATGCTCCCCCTCCACTCTGCCTTCATGCTCCCCCTTCATGCTCTGCCTTCATGCTCCCCCTTCATGCTCTGCCATCATGCTCCCCCTTCATGCTCTGCCATCATGCTCCCCCTTCATGCTCTCCCTTCACGCTCTCCCTTCACGCTCTGCCTTCACGCTCTGCCTTCATGCTCTCTTCTTTCTTCCATTCCCTCACTTACCTTTTCTATCTGATTCTTTATTCTCTTCTGTCTTCTGTCTTCTGTCTGCGGCGCTCCTCACTGAATGTCGGGCGTGATGACGTCACGCCCGGCATTCAGTGCGCACGGAGCCAGCGCCGCAGACACGCAAGTTTTTTTTTGTTTTTTTTTTCTTCAGTTACTCGCTCCCCCACCAACGAAGGGGGAGCGATCAGGGTTGGGGCCTACCGGGGGATAGACCGGTCCCCCGGCGGGCCAGTCCGACACTGCAGACGGTAGTGCCTAAACGTCATTATTTTAGACGTTACCTTAACTGTGCACAGAGTAACAAAATCAGTGGTATGTTATAGGATTCAAAAAGCTTTTAATGACAATATATTTAAAAGAAAAAAACAACAACCCCCCCTTCCCCCTTTAATGCGCATGCGTAAACCGAGTTGTCTAAAGTTACTGAAAAATCCAAATTCTGATGATTTTTTATTGAGCACGTTAAACTGTTATTTACTTACGGGGTATTTCAATCGACGTAGTATCTGATGGAAATCATCTAGGAATCAAATTAACGAGAAAAGGAGGTGACTGAAGCATTTACTTCGGGGACTATTTTTCACAACTTGGCGGAAGGAACACTGCATCATTGAACTGTCAGTCGTATAAGTCTATATAAGGAGACAGCGCTGTCAGATTGACAGCGGTCTTTACTGAAGACGGCGATCGCGCAGCAGCTTAGGAGCCCGAGCAGCGGTTTCCGTATTGCTGTTTAGGTATGTATGTAATGTCAGCGGTGGTGAGTATATGAATTAGGAGAATAAAATCGTATAGGACTATGCGTTCTGTAACGTGATCTAATTTTACAGACAGGAATAGTCTGGAGTATTACAGTTTAACACTGATGATCATTAAAAACGGGCAAAAAGTTGTGCCTTGCTGACTTTTTTTTATTTTTAATTCAGTATAGTAGTAGTTTCTACATTCTGTTCTGTATAGTAGTTTCTAACATCATTGTGTGGGCGGCCGTGGCGTTCTACCGTAGATTACTAAGTAACTAAATAGTTGGTGGCGTTCTACATCTATGTGGTCCTCTTATGATCCTTAGGAGTGGTCAAGAGAACGAGGTGTCGTCAGGAGGTTTACTCGACAACGCTCACCCTAGGGAAGAATGTACTGTTCCTCTCCAAAGTCTCCTGTCCCTGCTGTAGCTGAGGACCACTGATAAATCAGGTGTATAATGTCAGTTTTGTTTGGGTCTTAGAATAAATAAACATAAGTTCAAATATTAAAAATGTAGCCATTAGCCTTAGGAAGGGTGTGGCGAGTGCGGATGTTATTGCAGAGTAATGCGTTGACAGTAATGAAGGAGTTCAGGTGCCTTCCTCTAGGTGGCGGTGTTCTATCAGTTTGTGTAGGACAAGCTAAGATAGCACGTATGGTGGGGTGTAGCCTTTTATGTCTTCGGGGAGGGGGGGGGGATATTTGAGTTTTCTCCCAATTTTATTTTCCAGGTGTTTCTCATCCTTGTGAAACCTTGAACTGAATAGGCTCCAACTGCTCTGTAATTTGTAATGAAGTTTCTTGACAAAGAAGTTTTATACAGACATCTGGCATGAGTATCTAAATTTTTCAGCTGCTGCCTTACCTTTGACTTAACCAATTTTAGAGTTAACTATTTAATTTTTGTATAGTCATGGTCCAACCTATGTTGGGAGGGGTTCCGTGTTATAACACATTCTCCTTTGCAGCTTTCCCTTCTGGGTAGGGAGTAATCTAGATAGGCCAGGTGGTAAGATATTTGCATATGTGGGTGGGGGAGGGTCCATAAATGGATATTTTTAGATTCTTTACAGAAAACGCCCACATACCAAGCAGTCCGTGTTTCCTGCCACAAGAACCACAGTGGATCGTAACCTGATGCTTACCCTTAGCCTGAGATGTACGACCTGAGCCCAGTGTACCATTAGACGGGTGTCTCCCTCCCTTGTTGGCCAGAGATGTTTACTACATGAGCCTGTGATATGCTGCATTCCAGAGTCCCATTACTGCTGTCCACTCAGTGAAAGAACTCTTGGTTCCTGCTAATCATCGATGTCCTAGCTTTGGGTCCATAATAAAGATGAGAATCTAGTGTGATCCTTTATTCTACTTGCCCGTAGTCCATAGGAGACATCCTAAACCTTCTGAACATTAACGATGAGGAAGTCCCATAATTAAGAACTCTTTATGATGCAAAGGCAGTAGTACCCGTATGTAAAGCTTGACCGTTATGGATGAAAATTGAAGTACGTAGTTACAAACTGCAATGGATCCCAGGGCAATCATATCAACTTGTCATGTATATATTTGTCTTGTTTCTATGTCAGCACTAATGATAACCTATTTATGCTGTAATGTATGTATATATGATGAGCTTACTGCTTTAGTGTGTGCCGCATGAGCAACACACTAAGTTTGTATGTTATAATTATTTGTGATGTGTGTTTACGGAGTCCTTATTTGTGATGCCAGACAGGCTTGAGTTGTTAATTCTATGGTATCAAGTAGTGTCTATTTATTTGTGTTAAATTGCGCCTCCTACACTGGTACTTAACCAACCAAATGGGAAATTACATTTGCTGAATGAGGTATCAAATGATAAATTAAATATACACTTAAACATAACACCACACAACATTGGCTTCACTGGAGATGCGAGTCTACAAGCAGATATTCTGACACCCAACAGTTACAGCAGACCGTCAGCCAAAGCTAAGAATGGCCAAGGAAAAAGCTGGAACATCCTACCTGATTATACACCTTTACTATATAGCAAGAAATAAGCATAACCCTTCAATTAAACTGTTTAGAGGATTTCATACTAAAAACACTATAAAACATTGACGGAACATTTTCCTGTAAACCAACATGGACAGAACATTTTTCCTGTAAACCGCCCGTAATACTATTTATTCAGTTTATACTTGGTACCAAAGCATTCAATTTTATTGCCTTTTGGAGTGTATGAGGCTTTGTCAGCAATACTGCTTGGTTCTATGTTGCATTAATGAGTTACTGAAGGCTATCGGTGTTCAAACAATTCATTATCAATTAATACCTTATTCACCAAACATAACTGTTTATGGGTTGACTATACTTGGCACTTTAAATTTAATTTCTGATCTCGCGCAGCGGGACTGGATAAACACATGTCACATTATATACAGCTCTTCCATATCTGCATCAATGGGGGGGAAAAAACAACAACCTAAATAATACAAAATAACCCTTGGTATACTGCAATTTATTTAAGCTAAACCTGCTTATGATAAATCTGTGCCTTGAAGTTTGTGTCGTGTAGGTTCATTGCTTCTTACAAACCCTTCACCTTTAATGGTTTCATGTGTCTTAATGTGCCATTTTATAAACATTACGTTACAAATTTGCCATTACAGTGGCTGAGGGCTGGGTTCTAGCAATTGAAGCTAATCTAATAAAAACAAAGTGCAGTCACTGCTATCGTTGTAAGGGTCTGTAATGGGTTGTGGTGTGTGCCTGGTGTGCCTTTGACAGTATGTCTGTCTGGTCTTTCTGCGACACATTGTTAATATACACTTCCTACAAAATGTACTTTCATAAGATAAATAAATTGAAACCCTGATTTTTATATTCTTATATTTCAATAAAAGTTCAGTTCCTGGTTAATGTGGTGTGTTTTTAATTTTACATTGGTGGTTGTAACCATTTATTTCGGTTGGCGTTTGCATCTACCTTGGTAAGTGACACTTAATTTATATTGTTTAAACAATACACTTGTGACATGCTGGGTAAGAAATGTAGGAAATGTTCATGTTCACCAGGCATACATAGATGGAGGTTAAATTAAAGGTTCAATATCTGGGATTAAATGAAACCCATTTGGTTACATGCCTGAGCCAGTAATTGGTTTTTAACTTGAATGAGAACAATAATTTTGAGCTACCAACAGTACAATAGTCATACAGAAAGATGCTTTGTAAATTGGACCTTGTTTTGCACATGGTCATGTCCGTTGTACTTGGTGATTTTAGTCATTCTAAAACTTGCATATGTGGATTGTGTTGGCAACTAGTTGGTGTTTATATTACATACTCCCCTTCCACTTCATGTAGCGCTGTGCATATTCAAGGCTTTTTATTTATTTTATAGTCCATGATCTGTTAATTGAATGCTGTGGCTTAGCCAATAATTAGCCTATGGTATCACTAGAAATCGGTGACATTGTGGAGGCTTTAGTGACTAGCACTTCTGCTTCTGATGTGCTATTGTATATATGTTCAGCCAAAAAAAGTCCTCAATCCATTGTGTAGGTAATTTCTTCTAGACAATCAAGTGGATACATGTCCCATTTTAAAACTCCCAGAAATTATATAGATATGATAATGATTTCAAAGAGCTGACTGAGTTAACATTAATAGCTTAAACTAATACAAATTTGCATGCTAGTCTAAACGTTGTGAATTTAGTACAGAATTGACTTGACTCTAATGGGGGTTGTAATGAGTAACCGTTTAAACCGTGAATGGCAAAGTAATTGTATGAACGCTGGGCCTGTAGAAGCATCTAGTTGCACTGCTAGCTTCATAATTGTAGTACATGCATAATTGTCTAGACTGTTCAGCAGGAATACATTGGGCATGTCAAACCTGGTACGTGTTGCATTGTAATGCTGCAGATTCACACTGTGTAGCAAAAGAGATGATGTACGAGGGAGTCCGAGATGAGGACAATATAATATGTAAGAGCACCCTACCCCTGAGAGCTTACATTCTAAAATGCATACATTCTGTAATTATTGTACAAATATGTAGTGTATATATGAAATTATAGGAATTAATTTTGTGTTTCAGATGTTGCATTGGTGATCTCATAACTGATTTTATCCCATGGAGTTTGTAGTGCTCTTTGTATGAGCATTGGCCATATTGAGTTATACTCTTTACCATGAATGTTAAAAATAAGTGGAGTTATTGTCCCTTTTAAAATGTTAAATGAGCTCTCAATTCACCAAGTAAATGCCCCTTGCATCTGAAATGGATGGGAATTCACACAATATTAAGAATATGTGAACTCCACGGTTTCCATGTCATTTCTATCTTTGTGTAGCACAGAATGTATATTCTTGTTGGTAACGTAAACTCTGGGATCTCCATTTTAATTGTTTACCTTGAGTCTCAAGGTTGAATAGTATGTGGTGAAAAGGTGTTTAAATGAAGTTTTGGTTCCCATGGTCACTGTCGAACAAAAGACCTGTAGGCATTGCACATGAAGCAGCTGGAGGGTCTGTAATGCACATGACCAGTTTAACAGCTATTGTTTCACTTCTGAATGTGGCCAATTAACTTTTTTTTTAAAATATTTTTAAAGCCGTATAGATGGTAGATATGTGTAGACAGTTAACCGTTCATAATTGCCTATGTACATTTAATGGTGGTCTATAACAATCCCCTACATTGCTCCTAATTTAAATGTTTGAGATTTAAACCCATCCTAGGCAAATTGTGTGCAAAGGCGTGTTCATACTGAGCTAGATCTCTTCCGTATAACTGCTTATAAATGTATACATTCTCGCATGTATCCTACTTTTCTAGAATTTTTGTGCCATTATAATGCACATAAATAAATTTTTGATAAAAAATATGCCCCTTGCATACAATGATTACAGAATTTGTCTAACTCTTCAATTATTAAGTTACTGCAGATGTGAAAATTATATTGGCAGGCAGTCAAGAGGTTACAAGTTGTAATTCCTGTTTGTTTTGGAGCGTATACTCTCCTGGATTGGCTCAGCATCACAATCTTAGATTTCTGCACCATATCACTGGAACCTTTAGAACCTTAAGTAACAGCCATCCAACTGTTAAACGCTTCTAAAGAGTAGAAACTACACACACACATCGCCACACTTTACATTTAAACTGTTATGGTCCACGTTTCTAGATGAATACATTGTTCCTATAAACTATGGTTTAGAGGTAAATTTGCAGGGGTTTTAAAAATGAAAATTACAAGCAAGTCACGGCTTAATTATTTTTTTTAATTTTTATAAAGTACTGTTACAATATCGTGATGGGTTTGTGTATGTAGGACACAAGTGTCCCAACTTCAGATGGTATTTCCTACAGTAGCAGTGTATGTGGCCAAAGGGCGCAGTGGTGTCCATATCTTGTTTACTTGATGTGCTTCAGTTTTGTTTGCGTGTGAAAGGGCTTGATCACTAATGTAAAAAAAGTTCCTCCAGTACTGCTAGTATTGGTGCTTGTAGCATTCATTGGCTCTATGAAACGCGAAGGCTATAATAAACCATATTTTTGGTTATAGCACATCTGTGCTATTGGTGCAACAAGATTAATTTAAGGTTTTATTGGGGGTGGGGGGAGGGGGTTTAATTTGTGGAGACTTGAAAACGTACAAATTCTCGCTGTTAGTTAATATGCATTGCTTGTTTTGTTTTAGGGGGGGGGGGTGTGTTAAAAAATATTAACCCTCTTAATATACTGGTAGAGGAAGGGATATAGATATAGATATAGATATAGATATAGATATAGATATAGATATAGATATAGATATAGAGATATAGATATAGATATAGAGATATAGATATAGATATAGAGATATAGAGATATAGATATAGAGATAGAGATATAGATATAGAGATAGAGATAGAGATAGAGATAGAGATAGAGATAGAGATAGAGATAGAGATAGAGATAGAGATAGAGATAGAGATAGAGATAGAGATAGAGATATAGATATAGATATATATATAATCTCTCGTGAGTGCATTCAATACACTCTTTATTAAATGAAACATTTCAGTACATATGGCTTGAATTTCCCTGTTGGCTTGCCTGGTACTCTGCTGTAACCAATAAAAACATACTTTTGAGGGGGTAGTTCTTGCACAACAGCTCCATCCTTGTTCACTTTAAAACTAACCACACTTTCTAATATATCTTAACCCCAGGTCTGATAGCTATTTTTTTTTTTTTTTTCAAAAGGCTTACGCAGCTTTATAAAATATCTTCTTAAAGACAAAAAATACTTCTAAATCTAAAGGGTTGTCCATGTAATTGATACTATTATCTAGGTCAGCGGTTCCCAAAGTGTGCGCCGTGGCGCTGTCACAGGGCTGCCGCGGCCAGCCAGAGAAACAAAACAAAATAAACTTGCCAATCCGTGCGGCGCCGGGACCCAGCATCCTCCTCTCTCACGCAGCTTCTCACTGAATATCGATATTCAGTGACAAGCTGCGTGAGAGAGGAGGATGCTGGGTCCCGGGGCCGTGCGGATTGGTAAGGTTTTGTTTTGGGGTTTTTTTTCCGCAGGCTGCGGCAGAGTGAGAGGGAGCGTGGCAGAGGAGGGGGGCAGTGTGTCTGGATGCAAAGGGGGCATTTTTGCACACAGCTAAATAAGTATTTCTGTCCTGATCTAAATACTTACTACATTTTTTTGACCCAACTACTTCTAAAAAAGTGCTTGTTGGCCATAATATGTTTGTTGTTTTTTTTTAGCAAAAATGATAGAATTACTAGTCAATTTATACTCTATAAATGTTGCATTTAAGTAACTTTAACAAGTAAATTCATTTACATGATTGATGTTAGACATCCATTTTAGTCAGAAATGCCAAAAACATTCCTTGGGTCACGCATGGCTTTACAAATCACAGTGTTGCAGTTTATAATTAGTTCCCAGCTACTTACAAAGTAATTCAGTATGTGGAAAGAGATAATCCCTACTGTAACTAAAATGCAGACTAGTAAACCAAATAAACTACAAAAAATGTTTTTAAAATATCCTCAATAAACACATCTGATCAAACAGAATCTATCCCAACCTGTTATTATGCTGTAATAAGTTGCCCTACTATATATACATTGTAATATGTAGTAGTGACAGCGTATTTGAAACTCCATTAGAAACTGCTATTTTATATGCAATACCAGCTTTTTGTTTGACCTTTAGTATTAATAAAATAAAAACCTTCCAACCCCCATACTTGTAAGTCTTGTATGTAGTTTTCACATTAAACTCCCTTTTTATGGAAGACAGGCCTTATGGGTAACTTGATGCTAGCTTCTCCTAATGGTACTTTGGGTTCGTACAGTTCGAACATGGTTAGGTATGGGTGTTTATATGTACATAATTACACTGCAAATTTCATGTAGCATACTCCTAACTTAACATGTCGTCGTTCTCACACGCTTTACATTTCTTTATAAAACGTGGTAAGTTACACCCTGAAGGAATCTGAATAGATTACTCAGATGTTGGCTGTCCAGAATGAAATCCTTAAGTAAGAAAATAGCTTATAAATTGAGATTTAAAAAAAATCCTCACCTCGCTATTTTTATGATCCATGTTATCCTTCCAGTGTTTAGTAACTTTTGCCCGTAGATAATCTGCCATGATCTCTTCTTTATAGACTGCAAACCATTTGTCCTTTATTTTCTTGTTTAAGGAGATTAAATTTTAGTGGTACATAGCAGTTGTTTCATCTTGTACTGAGTAAACAAAGATCTGTCGGCTAACATGTCTTTTTCTAAACTTAGCCATGAAGTACTATATAGATTATAACATCATTATTTAATAGCATTTTACAATTGGGTAAAAGAGCTCTGTCCCCCGTTCCCCCCAATATTGTTTATTGCGAAGAAGGCCCTGCTTACAATCTATAGGTCAATGGGGTTATACAAAGTTAAATCTACACACTGCATATTGGTCCAGCCAGATTACAAAGGTAAGTGATTTGAATGCTATGTGATCCAGTGACACAGCGATGTTGGCCTGGGGTCAGGGTTGTTCTCTTGTGTGAATTGTGTAAAGGGTGGTAATAGGGTAACCGAGTGAGATTAAGAGGGTGGTTGAGGAATATTATAAGCTTGTCTGCATAGTGAGTTTTTAGAGAATGCTTGAAAGTTTGTAGACCAGAAGAAAGTCTTATTGTGAAAGGGAATTCCTCAGAGTGGGTGTAGCACGAAAATGTACTGTAAACAGGAATGGGAGGATTTACTGAGAGTGGATGAGAGACGCAGAATGGATGTGTCTAGTTGGGAGATATTTTGAGGCGAGAGATGTACTGTATGTTTGTGCAGTTTTGTTGATGACCTATATTAGTAAGAATTTTATATTTGACTAAAAAAAAACAGGCAACCAAGTAGACGAAGAATGATTTTCAAGGAAAACCACACTGTCCGCTACGTGCATAATAGATTGTAGGAATTGCAATATTCAATGTGGGAGATAAGTGCATGAATTAAAGTTTTTGCACTGTCTTGGGAAGGATATGTGCGTATTCTGGAAATGTTTTTTAGATGTATGTAACATGATTTAGATAGTCAATGTCTGGAACAAAGGATAGTAGTGAGTCGGGATCACACATAGGCAGTGAGCTTGTGAGATGGGATTTATGGTCCTGTTATCAACGGAAATAGAAATGTCAGGTTTTAAACTTCTGTGGGTGGGAATATGAACTCTGTTTTTTAAAGTTTGAGTTTGCGAGAGGACGTCCAGGATGAAAAGGCATAAAGACAGTCTGTAACACTGGTCAACACAGATGGCGAGAGGACATATAAATTTGGGTATCGGCTGCATAGAGATCATGCTGAAATCCAATGGAGCTCATTAGACTTCCAAGAGAAGTGGTGTAGACAGAGCACAGCATAGAACTTTGTATGATCCTTGTACTCCAACTGATAAAGAAACCGGAGCTGAGAAATTAACACTGAATTAGTGATTAGATAGGTAAGATGAGAACCAGGATAGGACAGTGTCTTGAAGAACTAGGGATTGTAGCGTTTGTATGAGGAGAGTGGTCAATAGTGTAATGCAACAGAGTTCCAGGAGAATTAGATGGTAACGGCCTTTTTAGCAGTGATCAAATTATTGACATCCTTAGTCAACGCGGTCTCTGGAGTGTTGAGAGAAAAAGCCTGACTGAAAAGGGTCCAATAGATTGTTTGCAGAAAGGAAGCGAGTGTAGGCAAGTCACCCCTAGAAGCTTGGAGGGACATGGGAGCTGAGAGATGGGATGGTAATTTGAGAGAGTTTGGTTTAGAATTTTTTATATTTTTTTCAGAATATAAGTAATCACTGCATGCTTGTGTAATGACTGGTAGATACCAGTAGAGAGAGGTTAACTAAAATCTGTAGAGGTGGAATGAGTACAGGAGATGGATCTACTGATTTGTGAGCGTATAGGATCAAGAGGATAGGAGGTAGAGTAGGAAGGTAAGGAAAGTAGATACTTAATCTTCATTTGTGAGATAAAATGAAGAGAGGGTGCTGGGAAGGAATTGAGCTGACTGCTTTTAAAGGAAGATGATCCCATTTGTAGCCGAATCTTGTCCTTGAAGTAGAGAGCAATATCCTGGGCACTGATGGTAGTCTGAGGGTTAGGGCTGGGAGGATAGAGAAGAGATTTAAATGTGTTAAACAGGCGTTTGGGGTTTGAAGCCTGAGCATAGATTGGTAGTATGTTTGTTTTGTGGTTACCAGAGCATTTGCATAGGAGTGGTAGATAGAAGTATATGTGAAGAAATCATTAGAGGTACAAGATTTATGCCAGTGATGTTCTGCTTTAGAAGGTTTCGTGTTACTTTAGTGTGCACCGTTTAACATCGAAGTCTGAGTATTCACTGGAGCCACTTGATCAAGGACTATTAGGGTATGGTGGAAATGAGGTACTGCCATATCAGGGGAGGAGAACGTAGAAATTGGAGTAAGAAGGTGTTGGAGAGAGGTGGAAATCTGTTGAACATTAATAGAGTTAAGTTTTCTGTGGATATGAGGAGGCTTGGTAGAGTGTGACAGCAGAGAAGTTAAAATACTGGTAGTCAGCATGTAGCTGATAAGGTGATAATTCGAGAGGGGGAAAGGGTGTCATAAGGAAATCAAATGGCATAGTTTAGAGAAAACAAGATCAAAGCAATGGCTATCCCGATGAATAGAGCATTGAACCCACTAAGAGAGGTCAAGGGAGGAGGTTAGAGAGAGTAGTTTGAAAGCGGCATTGGAACGTGACTTAGCAATGGGGATGTCAGAAGATAAGTGAGGGAACCAGAGAATAGACTAAAAATCTGAATAGTATGTACTTGAAAAGATGAACATAAGTGGTGGGACATTTGGCACAACTGTGAATGTGCACTGTGGGGAGAGAAGTCCAACGCCACCTCCTTGTCTGCCTCCAGGTCTAACATAGTGGCCTCCATTTCTCCCACACCACCAAAGGGCTGCAGGTGAGTCAGTGTAAGCCATCATCACCATTTATATAGCGTCACTGATTCTGCAGCGCTGTACAGAGAACTCATTCACATCAGTCCCTGCCCCATAGGAGCTTACAGTCTAAATTCCCGAACACACACACACACACACACACACACACACACACACACACACACACACACACACACACACACACACACACAGAGATAAACTAGGGTCAATTTTGATTGCAGCCAATTAACCTACTGGTATGTTTATGGAGTGTGGGAGTAAACCCACAAACTCCACACAGATAAGGCCATGTTCGGGAATTAAACTCATGACCCCAGCGCTGAGGCAGAAATGCTAAGCACTTAGCCACCGTGCTGCCATGTTTCAGTTCTTGCCCAGAAGGTTGATGTTTGAGAGGAAGAGGTCATGTATGGAGGCAAGTTTGTTACAAACGGAACATACATTTTAAGAACTTTGGAAGAGATGGGAGACAGGTGATGCGTTTGAGGTTTGCTGTATTTTGGTAGTGTTCTGCTATAGGTGTGGAGGAGTGTGGGGGACCTGGAATAGTAGATACATCACCAGCTAATAGAAGCGGAGAGAGAGAAAGATGGGTAAGAGGATTGTAAAGTGTGTGTGACCTTTCATTTTCTGATGAGGCAGCTTTTCCAGTTAGAGAAAATAAATAGCACAAAAGTTCATGAGTGTTAACTTGGGGCGAGTGGAGTAATGAAGGGGCAATGTGGACAAATGTTTGTGTTGCAGGAAGGGTGATGGATGACGGTCCTAAAGATAAAGCCATGAAAGGAGAGTAGTAAAAAAAGTTAAACATTGTGACTGAAGAGTAAAAGCCAGAGTTAAGGGAGTTGAGACTTATTTGCAGTGTTCCGTGTAGATCGACAATTGTGTACAGATTGGCTGCAGTAAATGTAGGTTATTCCTGGAAGTATTTAGATGCTCAATGTTTGTCCAACTGTGTTTTTCGGAATTTCCAGTCACTTAGTGTAGAAAAGCCCGGACAGGTGTTCTCTTAGGGATATGAAGGGGGTCAGATAATCCTAATGTGGTCTAAGAATTGCTGCAAGTTGCAGTTCAACATATTTTGGTTCTGTTCAGTTGTACTGGCTTCAATATGCAGTATTTACCTGAATAAATTTTAGCAGTCTGAGGGGCATATTCAATTGGGTCTGTTACTGGCCAAAGTAATGTGGCCTGCGCGCCCTATTACCGTTACTATGTTAATAGTGCGCATAATTACCGTTGGTGTGGTAATCTTTAACGCTGGTTTTTGCCGTAAGCAGAAATCTGGGTTAAGTTTCCCACATTAATAGTAATAGGTTTAACGCTGCTCTACTCTGGGGGTTAATTGAATTTTCCCCTGAGATTTAGAAGTGGACAAAAGAGAAAATGCTGGTGATCACCGCCCCACCCCTTTGTCTGTGACCCCCTGGTTCGTGGTAGTTATGTGTTTACAGATACCTGTGCAAAAAACTAATCTGCTGTTTTAACTAACATATTTAGTACAGGTTGATTTGCCTGTACTGTACATCTGGAACTGTTAAGACCTTGGTGAAATAGTTTCAAAAATTGCATAGGTATGTACCCTGCTTTAGTTTGTACCTACGATCGAATGTCCCAGCTATTCATGTGTACACAATTTACCTTCAGATTTGTGATCATCTCTCATAACATTCTGGTGAAAAGATTGTGACTCTGTACACACTCTACAGATATCTGCCAGAACTGCTAGTTGTCAGTGTGTACACACTTCCACATTTGCCTACATCATTGATAGTGATTTTTTTTCAGGAAGTTTAGAACCAACCAAACAGACGTTTTTTGTATGATAAAACATGATCGTGGGAGCATACACACTCTTGCAATATCTGAAGAAACTATTGTGATTAGTGTGTTCTGCAAAATAATTGCATAGATGTGTACCTAGCTTAAATAATACAATATCTCAATATGAAAACACGGATTCATTATTATGGGTATTAGTAGTCTAACAAACTAGCAGTATGGAAATACATTGTATCATACTGCCTAGGCAGTAAAAACTTCAGTTGCTCAGAAATAGTTCTGCACCCTTATGGAATGAAACGCCTCAATACATTCCTTAAATGTTCTCGCATATAATAGATTTCTAGTACATCTTAGAATGTACTGTCAGCTATGTTACTTTTACACAGTAGAAATGTTAAGCAGGTGTTAGTGTGACAAGGATATTAAATGCTTATTGCATTTATGTAATGGTTAAAACCTATTAAAAATGGATCACATGTTCATACTGACTCCAATGACTGCTTCTAAAAATATAGATTAGAGAATACCTGCTTTTATGGATTGACTCACTTTGTAAGTTAGATACTGAGTAACTAAATAGAAGTGCTTATTTACCTCTCTTAAACGGAGGTAATGGCCATATGGTGAACTGTATGTAGTAGTAGCAGCTAGTTTGTCAGTGGTTTTTCTTATTATTGTAATGTGTTTTTAATGGATAATGTACTTGGATTTATTACAGTACGGTGATCAATGAAAGATGAAAGTGCAGCTCATCCACCCAAATATAAAAAAAGGCACACTAGAGAAATGTAACTTTTTTTTCTTTTTTACATGGTATAAGGCTTTGTAACAGGAGTATAAAATAAAGTTATAGTTGCAAATCAGTACTAAGTGTTCATGCACATACATGGCCAGGCCAGATCAGGAATGCTGACCTCTATTTTCAGAGCTCCATAGTTAAACCTATTGCACACTGACAGTATAACAGGCATGGGCAGGTGATCTATCACTGCAGTAATGCAGGTTTGAGGGAATCCATAAAAGGTCTTTCCTCAACCAGCACTGCTGTAATTAGTGACCATACGCTGGATATAATTACTAAAGCTTCTAAAAGGAAAAGTAGAGATGTTGCCCACAGCAATCTATCATTTTCTATAGTGTATTAGATAAATTATGGCTACAATCTGGTTGCTATAAGCAATGTCTCCATTTTCACTTTTTAGACTTTATTGCTGCTAGAAATGTATGCTCTCAAAAAAATTGTGCAATAGATTATTATAATTAGAAAATATTTTAATCGTTTTCCTTACAGAAGCAACAGAATAGCAAATATTTAAATCTACACCTCCCATTTGTAGATATAGTCCCCCTACACACACTAAATAAATACATTTTACTCTAGATTTTGTTTAGACTAATTGAAAACTACTTTGTCTGTGGTTGTGCCAGTTTATTTAAAAAGTAATGCCAATAGCATTAAATATGAATAATTGAATAAAAAATGTTCACGTAAACCAATTGTCACTTGTGTCTGCCCAGAAGTGATAATTCCAGTGAATTGCTGGATCCATTATTACTGTACAAATAACTTATTCCACTTGATGGGAATAGTAGAAACTGTTAATACTTGATGCATTTTTGGAAGTGTAAACTGGAAATCCAGTGCACATTAGCAGATGAGTGGATGCTTTTGTATCTTAACACTTTGCTTTATATTGATCTGAGGAACATATGTTTTCAGACATGACCACCATAGATGTGGTAATGGATATTTCCTCATCTATTTATATAGCGTCACTAATTCCGCTGCGCTGTACAGAGAACTCATTTGCATCAGTCCCTGCCCCGTTGGAACTTACAATCTAAACACACACACACACACACACACACACAGACTAAGGGTAATTTAATAGCAGCCAATTAACCTACCAGTATATTTTAGGAGTGTGGGAGGAAACCGGAGCACCTGGACAAAACCCACGCAAACACAGGGAGAACATACAAACTCCACACAGATAAGGCCATGGTCGGGAATTGAACTCATGACCCCAGTGCTGTAAGGCAGAAGTACTAACCACTAAGCCTTTTCTTATCACATTGCTAACATTCTGATGTCAGGTGTGAAATGTAATATAAAGAGAAGCTTGGAATTTACAAACTTGAAAAAAAACTTTTTGGGAGCAAAGCATGGAATCGTATTATAAACATGACATTCCATGAGCTATTGCTGAAAAGCTGTTCAAATGTAAGTGTTCTACCCACCAATGTTCTGTATGAAGCGGTGTGTTTTGTCATATGGTGGGAGTTGTAGTCTGGTGTTACTGATATAATGAAGTAGGCTCATAGGTCATTGCTTGGGTGCCACACTTTTTGAATTGCTCATGCTGGAGTCCAAGAGTGAATTCATGGTCCAAAGAGCTGTAAGTAATAGAGTACCATAAAGGTAACTTTTATGTATCCTTCACTTTCAAGCTTTTGAGTGTGGGATCCCCAGATGATGACAGCCATGGAAGTAAACAGAGTAGAAAAGATAAGAGAATTTGCTCAAAGTTAACCCTTATCTTAGTGGAGGGGATAAAATGCTTGTTTGCACACACCAATAAAACGCAGTATTAAATGTCGTGCTTGCCCTCTTGTGGCACATAGGTGGGGTTGTCTGCTTCTAAAACCGCTCCCCCAATTTTGGGTCTAAATTATTAATCTTTAGCACATAGAACTATGGTGGTATCTTCCAGGCATGCAGATCCCCCTTTAATTTGCTCAATTATATGCAAATAGATGATGGAGTACATGCTGCCGTTCTTGTCTAGGTATTACTGCAATGTGAGCAGTCAAAGCTTGTCTTGTGAAAATTGATGCCAAACTGATCACCTAAGAACAGAGTTACTTCTATATAATCTCACGAAGGTATGACTTTCTAGAACACTTTCACTGATCTCTGGCTAAATGGCACATTTTAATACCTTTTTTTTTTTTTTTTTAGACGCCAAAATGGAAAGGATGGAAATATATTTGTATTATTAAACTGTAAGATTGTAATGATTTGTTGGTCACCATGTTAAATGTTAAGGCCATTACTTCTAATTCTCCTGGAGCCTCTGATGCATTGGACACACCCCCACACCCCTCTTCTAGAAAACACTACAGCCCCTTGGATCTCCAAGACACTGTCCTATTCTGGTTCTCATCCTATTTATTAAACGTATACTTTTTCTGGATCCACCTCCTCTCGCTGCTACCTAGGTGTCATGATTTTGAACTGTCCGATTTTCCCCATATCCAGTTTGTATCCAAATTCTGTTACATTCATTTAAGAGACATTTCTAGAAGACACGTCCCACACAAGACTCTGCAAATTACTTTAATACATACTCGTGTATATACTCCCGCATTGACTATTGCAATTACTTCCTTACTGGTCTTTCCCCTAACCAGACCTTCACCCCTACAATCTATTAGAATGCAGCTGTGAGACTAATTTTCCTTGCAAAACATTCTACTGTTGCTCTACTGTTCCGTACTCTGGTTGCCTGTACTTCAACAAATTGAATACAAGATACATCTACTAACATACAAAGCCATTAACAATACTACACCAGCATACATCTCATCCCTTGACAAGACTTTTCCCCCTTGCCTTCAAATTTTCAAGCGCTCCCTGTAAACTTGCCAAATTCTTGAGTTGCTGCCTCCCTAGCTGCTTCTACCACTGACTGAACCCATAGTCCCACTAAGTTGTTGTTCCTACTGCTATCTGGCTGATCCAATGCACTTAACCTCATGAATCAAACCCCTATTTCCCTATAGATTGTAAGCAGGGCTTTTCTTACCACTTTGTGTGTTAATACCCAATCTTGTTTTATTACTCTTGCCCCAAATTGTAAAGTGCTATGGAGTATACTGGTGCTGTATATAGTAAATGTTAATGGTAAATATAAATCTGAATGAATCATAAATGCAGAGCTTCCATAATTGACCTGTGTTTATGCTCAGCATTTCTGTCATTCCAATTACAGATAGAGAATTGAAAATAATAGGTCCATGAAATAGCCACTCATAGATATAATTTGTATTTTGTAGTATGGAAGTGCCCAATGAAGCAAGCATTCAGATGGTGTTCAATCAAATTAGAAATGTTAAAATAAAAACAATGGTAATGCATTTTCTATGGAAAGAGATATTTCTAATAAAAAGTTAAAAAAATAATAATAAATAAAATAAAAACAGTGATTCAGATTGGTAATGACGAATTCGAAATTGTAATAAAGACACTAAACTTCACATCAGATATTTATATAGTGCCTCTAATTCCACAGCGCTGTACTGAGAACGCACTTGTATCGTTCCTGCCCCCATTGGAGCTTACAGTCTAAGTTCCCTAACATGCACACACGCAGACAGAGAGAGAGACTAGGGTCAATTTTGATAGCAGCCAATTAACCCACCAGTATGTTTTTGGAGTTTAGGAGGAAACCGGAGCACCCGGAGGAAACCCACGCAAACACGGGGAGAACACACAGATAAGACCATGGCCAGGAATTAAACTCATGACCCCAGTGCTGTGAGGCAGAAGTACTAACCACTAAGCCACCATGCTGCACAACATTACTGTAATGAATCCCATTCATCTTTAAGATGGATATTTTAAAGCTAAAGTTGTATAACCAGAATGTATTCTGCTGTATAACTGACTAATCTAATAATAATCTTTTTTTTGATATCTCATTTGTCATAGGGCCCGATTCTCATGTTCTATACCTCTGAAAATGAAGACTTGTTGGATCTTTATTAACTTAATAAATATATAGATACTCCCAATTCTTATTTTTTTTTTCATATTTAACACATTCTACATCAAAATGTTTAGTTATTACTTATTTTGGCCAATTTATGATAAATTACAACTACATTCCAATAAACTACATAATGCTTTGCAATTAGTAGTCTGATCCCATAGACCTTATTTGCAAATGTATGGGTAGATCTACGTAAGTTTCCTGAATACACTCTGAAAAGGGTTAACATGCCTTCAAAGCATTGTCTGTACACAAGTTTAATATTTATAGCCCTTGCAAGTCAGTGGAAGGCTGGTGACGCTTTCAAATTAGTTCATACTTGTGTTCAACTTTGGCAAATTTGCCTCGTGGGGTGGGGCTAGATGAATGTCATCATTTGGCCCTGCCCCCTAAAATGTCATACCATGTTCTATCCTATTGCAGCAGGGGTGGGGCCACGATGATGCACAAATCGCGTCATAAGCGCCGTCCACCCTCCTTGCCGCTTAATTTACAGATATCAGGGAACCGGGAGGTTGCTCTGCTCGTCCGGGAGGACTCCAAGAAAATCTGGAGTCTCCTGGACTTTCCAGGATAGTAGGCAACTATGAATTGGTTGCTAAATAGGTTTGGCAGGGATAACTTCATGTAATATTGGAACATTGAATAAAAAGGTCCCAACATTTAGACATTATTCTTTGTTCTCCTACCATCATTATAGATCTGCTGAGAAAAGTGGTAGTACTACTTGACACCTTTTTGACATGATATAGGACAAAGACCTTAATTTTTGAGTATCTCTTCTAATCCTATTGCTTATTTTTAATGTTGTATATTGCTAGATTTTCTATATATATTTATAACGTGAGGGAAGAGGTATATATGCATCTTATGATCATGGAGTTTATTAACATTAATTTTGAACTATATACATGCCTGACACTTCACTGAAATTGCTCTCGTAAATATGATCAATCTACTTACAGGAAAGTCTAAGTGTAATCTCTCCATACTCCTCCTGCTGGACATCACACTGATCCCCTGCTAGTCTTACACACCCTGCGCTCCATTGCCCTTCCTGACCGTTTTCCTGGTTCACTTCCTGCCTATCAAACCGCTCATCTAGTGTTTCTCCCTCTGGCACAGCCTTCCCTTCTCTCCCACTATCTGTTCCATGAGGTTTTATTCTTTGTTCCCATTACTCACTGTAAACCTCTTCTCTTTGGGAACTTTCTCTCATTTGGTCTTCAGTACCAACTCTATGTTGATGACTCTCAAATCTTTCTCTTCCCCTGATCTCTCCCCTTCTGTACGACCTCAAGTAACCAACTGTCTCTCTCCACATGGATGTCCTAATGCGCTACCTTAAAGCTGAGCATGTCCAAAAAAAGAACTTGGCATTTTTCCTCCTCAGTCATCAAATCTCCAGCACTGTCAAAAACACTTAAGTTTCCTCCGTTTACCATGCCCTCTGCCTTAGTGTCACACTTGACTGTCTGCTTTATTCCTCTCCTAGTTCTGTTAACTCCACCTTCAAAACTTTTGCCAGAATATGGTTGTTTTTTGTTTTGGTTTTTATTTCACTTCCAACATGCTAGCAAAACTCTTATCCATTCTCTCAACTTCAGTCATGCTATTACAAGACTGAAATTCCCCTCACTGCTCTACCACTTTGCAAATCCCTACACACTGGCTCCTTGTGTCCTCCAGAATATAAATCAAATTACTTGCCCTTGCCTACAAGCCCTCCATCATATCTCATATCAAAATACTCTACCTCTGGACCTCATAGATCTACCTCTGCCCTGCCCCCCCTTGTCTAGTCCCTTGTAACCACCTCTCACTCAGCCAACAAGACTTCTGTGCTGCTACCCACTTATAGAATTTCCTGCCATGCAAAGTCAGGCCTTTCCACAGCCTTCAAATCTTTTAGATGCTCTCAGATTATCATTTATTTTGTGTTTGTATGTTAGTCATGCTAATGCACCATCACAAATGTCCCAATCGCTACTCTGAACCACATTCGCTCCTGCTTCAGCTGTGCCCTATTCCACTTAAAATGTAGGTGCTTTCATGAGCAAGGTCCTTCATACACTGTTTATATCTACATTTATTTTGTCTATCTGTCCTTGTATTATGTATGTCCTGTTTTTCCTATTGTATAGTGCTGTGGAGCACTGTGGTGCCTTACAAATGTGCTATAATAATAATAATTGGTTGTCTTTCTCCTAGAAATCTATAGGCTGGATCTCCTGTCTGTATTTGTAGATCTGATCATTCTGTAATCTATGCTTTTTACTTGCTTAGCAATGATCTGTCCTTTATTTGGAGGGGAGGGGGCTTGAAAGTCCAAAGTGAGATTCTGTATATGAAGTGTTTAGTTTTCCAAAGGCCATTAACACATAAAATACAAAGACATCTAACACCGGGATTCCGGATAGTATTTTAAAAGCAATTTACAGTTTGGTCTATTAACGGTGCAAAGCTCAATGCATTAGAAGGTAATGGTGTTTCACTTTCATTCTGAACGGGTTGTTACAATGGTCTTTTAATAGTTAACATGAAATTATTGATATCTGAATGTCAAATGCTATTTCAGTAATGACTAAGGAGAAAAACTTGACGCCTCTTGAATTAGACATAGTTGCTGTGTGGATAAAACTTTCCTTCTCGTGAATCGGTTAATAAAATAGCACTAATGTGAAAAATGCAAAAATATTGTTAATAGTCCTTGTTTATCAGGCACTAAGTATCATACATAAGTTTACAAAGTTCTTGCCCAATATCAGATACGTTGCAGCAGTCATTTTTGGGGTGCATACTGTATTTAAATGTAAATGTTGGCACAGTATGGCAGCTGGTTGTATTAAGAAAAAATGCTTTAGAAAATCCATAAAAGGTGGACATATTCTTTAACTGTGAATGCAGATAACTAGCACAACATAAACACATGTCTATAGCACAGCTACATGTTACACAATGCATATTCAATAAATACGGAAGTAACCTAGCAAACTCAAGATACATAAAGTGCAAAACACATCTACAAAGACAAACGTTTCACAGAAAAATAAGCACCAGAATGTATGCAGCCAGAATATGCATAGAGTTGATAGTACACACCCATTTTTTATTTTTTTTACAATTGTCCTAAACACCAATCGGCAATTCCCCTATGTCCAAGCCTATGATAAAACCAACCCTGGTGTAAATCTATATTTCATTGAAATTCATAGATTACCAACAAATTGGTACAATGCATGTTATGATCTCTTAAACCAGCACAATATTAATCTATTCCCATCCCAAGTCCATTTTAGTCTCTGTTCTCAATTGCTTTACATTCAATGTCAAAGTAACATTGCTCAGTACGGCCTATGTGCATAACCCTACTTGTATATTACATGCAATTTACCATGTTTAAATCTTCCTGTCTAAAATTATCAGCTGGTAACCCTCTATTGCTTGGTGTTATCTACAAGGTCAATAAATGTAAAAAAGATAGAGCCCAACACTGAAATGCTGAACCACGTGTAACACCACTGGTAACTTTATCCTAGTGTATGTCAATTTATATTTAACTACACTTACATCAATTGCAATGTCAAGATCAAGCTTTAAAACTTGGCGTCATGCATGTTATAAAACTATATTCTATGATCTATTTCAGGCTTGCTGCCTTCAGAATCCCTCCAAATAATACACAGTAGATGTCTGTCCCACAGGTTTATCATTTCCAAGTCCCAGTTATGTTTCCTTTTCTCCTTGTTTGCCACTTCTCTGCTGTGACCCTGCTCTAACTTCCATAAGTAGAAGGGGAATACATTAATAGCTGATCTTGTTTCCTTTTTCCTTTCTGTCCTAATTCACTACACCTCCAATAGTTATGCTATTGGTACACAATCTTTATTTTAATTTTTGTTTTTACCCCCCTCACCCCTCCTTTTGTGAATACAGATGAAGTGGAAAATAAAGTTGATAAAGTATTCCTTTTTTAAGTGTGTAATATACTTTTTTTTTTTTTTTGTACTTCATCGCTTTTTGCCTATGCTGGTTGCTTTTGAGGATGGCTACATTTTTTCTTTTTTGCCCTCTCAAATTTGTACTGAAATTCAATTACTAACTGTATTTTTCTCCACGTAAAAAATTACCCATAAGGACTCCAAATTGTCAGAACCTTCAAATATTCACATATTTACTTCTCTGTATGTATGTCTTGCATATGTATGTATAAGCCCTTTAATATAAAATATACTAAAATTAGGGTGGTTTTGTGACAAAATTGCAATTATTGATTCTCCCTGAAGAGCAGTAGGGATGTCTTCCATGTCTCCAGCAAGCCCATATTTTGTTCAATGCCACTTCTCGGGTGAAGAAAAATTATATATGTAATATTTTTGGCCTGAATTCATTAATCCACCCAAAGTTTGTTTTCTGGACTCCCAAAAGTGGCCTTCACAATATAATGTATCTGTCGACCAGCTAACCCACAAGAAAACTGATTTATTTTATTTTTAAAACCTACAAGTAGCTCTTTTCAACCTAGCAAATGACCAAATGAGAAGCCAGACAAAGTCTATTGATCAAATTATTTTTTTTTCGACCAAGAACTGCTTCAGTTTGTATTTATGTCTTATAATCCGCTATGTCTGTATATTAGTATTTGTTGTGATCAGTATTTTGACAGTTAAGGTTAGGAGTTTCCCCATAATTTTAGTCTCTTCTAAAATATTTGTCCCTTGTTGCTCGGATAAGAATTGCTGTGACTGAAGATCATCATCATCATCATTTATTTATATAGCGCCAGCAAAATTCCGTAGCGCTTTACAATTGGGAACAAATATTAATAAAACAATACTGGGTAATACATACAGACAGAGAGGTAAGAGAACCCTGCTCGCAAGCTTACAATCTATGGGACAATGGGAGTTTGAAAAACAAGGGCATGTGCTACATCATATTGCACACTGGACCAGCTACAATGCAAAGGTAAAAGTATTGAGTGGGCTGTGTGTGTACCAATGTTTGGACAGAGGGTTGTTGACTTGTGTTAGCTGTGTAGAGGGTAATAGAGGAAATTAAGATGGTGGTTGAGGAATATCATAAGCTTGTCTGAAGAGGTGGGTTTTCAGAGAACGTTTGAAGGTTTGGAGACTAGAGGAAAGTCTTGCTGTGCGAGGGAGGGAATTCTGCAAAGTGGGTGCAGCCCGGAAAAAGTACTGTAACCGAGCATGGGAGGATGTGATGAGTGGAAGAGAGATGCAGATCTTGTGCAGAATGGAGGTGTTGAGTAGGGAGATATTTTGAGACAAGTGAGGACATGTATGTCTGTGCAATTCTGCTGATGGCCCTGTAGGTTAGTAGAAGAATTTTCAGCAGAGGAAGAACGGTTTGCAAGGAAAATCAATCTAGCAGCTGCATGCATAATAGATTGTAGGGGTTCAAGTTTGACTTTGGGAAGACCCGTAAGGAGGGAATTGCAATAGTCGATGTGGGAAATGATGAGTGCATGAATTAAGGTTTTTGCGGGGTCTTGTGCGAGATGTGTTTATTCTGGAAATGTTCTTTAGATATATGTAACATGATTTAGATATGGAGTTGATGTGAGGACTAAATGATAGTTGTGAGTCAAGGATAACACCTAGGCAGCGAGCTTGCAGGGTGGGATTTATGGTCATGTTATCAACAGAAATAGAAATGTCAGGCAGGAAGCTTCTGTTTTTGGGTGGGAATATTATTCAGTTTTTGAAAGATTGAGTTTGAGTTGGCGAGAAGACATCCAAGATGAAATGGCAGAAAGACAGTCAGTAACGCGAGACAACACAGATGGTAAAAGATCAGGAGAGGATAGATAGATTTGTGTATCATCCGCATAGAGATGATACTGAAATCCAAAGGAGCTTATTAGTTTTCCAAGAGAAATGGTGTAGATAGAGAATAGCAGAGGACCTAGGACTGATGAAGGAAGCGGAGCAGAGGTGGATCCAGAGAAATTAACACTGAAAGAGCGATTATATAGGTAGGATGAGAACAAGGATAGGACAGTGCCTTCAAGACCTAGGGATTGTAGCGTTTGTATGAGGAGAGTGTGGTCAACAGTGTCAAATGCAGCAGAGAGATCCAGGAGAATTAGAAGAGAGTAATGGTTTTTACTTTTTGCTGTGATCAAATCATTGACAACCTTGGTCAGCACAGTCTCTGTGAAGTTGAGAGCGAAAGCCTAACTGAAGAGGATCCAACAGGTTGTTTGCTGTAAGAAAGTGTGTGAGGCGAGTGTAAGCAATTCTCTCGAAGCTTGGAGGGGCGTGGGAGTTGGGAGATGGGGCGGTAATTTACGAGAAAGTTTGGGGCAGAATTTTGTTTTTTTTAAACTGAGAGTAATCACTGCATGCTTGAATAGTGATGGAAAAATACCAGTAGAAAGAGAGCGATTACAGATTTTAGTTAGAGGGAGAATGAGCACAGGAGACTGGGACCTACTAATTTGTGAGGGAATAGGATCAAGAGGACAGGAGGTAGAGTAGGGAAATGAGAACAGAGTAGAAGCTTCTTCATTTGTGGTATCAAATGAAGAGTGTTAGAGGTTGCTACAAAGGAATTGAGCTGATTGCTTGTCGAGGGAGATGATACCATTTCAAGTCTGATCCTATTTATTTTGTTCTTGAAATAGGAAGCAAGATCCTGGGCACGGATGGTAGTCTGAGCATTTGGAGCGGGAGGATTCAGAAGAGATTTAAATGGGTTAAAAAGGCATTTGGGGTTAGAAGCCTGAGCATAGATGAGAGATTGGAAGTATGCTTGTTTTGCAGTGTCCAGGGCATTTCGATAGGAGTGGTAGATACCAGTATATGCGTTGAAATCATTAGAGGTGCAAGATTTACGCCAGTGACGTTCTGCTTTACGAGTGTTTTTGTAGAGTTAGTGTTACTGTAGTGTGCCACGGTTGGTAACGAAGTCTACGCGGAGTATGTAGTGTCGCTGGAACCACGTGATCAAGGGCAGTTGCTAGGGTTTGGTGAAAATGAGGTACTGCCCGATCAGGGGAGGAGAATGTAGAAATTGGGGAGAGAAGGTGTTGGAGAGAGGTGGAAAACTGTTGAAAATCAATAGTTGATATTCCTGCTGTTGTGAGGAGGCTTGGAAGAGTTTGACACTAGGGAGGGTAAAGAACTGGGGGTGAGCGAGTATCTAATAAGGTGATCATCCGAGAGGGGGGAAAGGAGTGTTAAAGAAATTAGAAACTGAGCATAGTCTAGAGAAAACAAGATCAAGACAGTGGCCATCCTGATGAGTAGCAGATTCAATAAACTGGGAGAGGTCAAGTGAGGATGTTAGAGAGAGTAGTTTGGAAGCAGCATTGGAACATGGATTAGAAATAGGGATGTTGAAATCACCCATGATGGTGGGGATGTCAGAGGATAAGAAGTTAGGGAGCCATGCAGAGAAGTGTTCAAGAAATTGTTGGTGTGGTCCAGGGGGGTGAAAGATGACAGCAACACGCATAGAGAACGGGTTAAAAATCCTAACAGCATGTACTTCAAAAGATGTGAACGTGAGAGATTGGACATTTGGTAGAACTGTGTATATGCACTGTGTAGAGAGAGGTAGTCCAACTCCCCCCCCTTCCCCCTTGTCTGCCTCCTGGTCTGGGCGTGTGGGTGAAATGGAGACCACCATGTGAAAGGGCTGCAGGTGAGGCAGTGTGATTGCGTGAGCCATGTTTCTGTTATTGCTAGAAGGTTTACGTTGTTTGAGAGGAAGAGATCATGTACAGAGGTAAGTTTGTTACAAACAGAGCGTGCATTCCAAAGGGCACATTTAAAGGACTTTGGAAGAGAGGGGAGACAGGTGATGCATTTGAGTTTTGCTGGATTTCTGTAGTGTTCAGATATATCCATGTGGGAGAAGTGAGGGGGACCTGGATTAGGTGATGTATCACCAGCTAATAGAAGCAGGGAGGAAGAAAGGAAATATGATTTTAAGATGTGTCTTTTTAGTTTCTGGCGACAGGGTGAGGATGTTAGTTACTGAATTTAAATAGGAAAAGAGTTCATGAGTGTTCACTAAAGGTGAGTGAAGCAATGATGTGGGGTAATGTGGACAGAGGTGTGTGTTGCAGGATGGGTGTGGGATGATATAGTCCTAAAGATAATGCCATGAAAAGAAAGAAAAATATTTTGGCAAGCATTGGGATTTGAGTAAAATTGCAAAAATTAGGGAATTAAAAGAATTATCTAATTGCAATGTCCTGTGTAATCAGAGAATTAGCGCAGAGTGAGGCTGCAGCAAATGTAGTTTATTCATGAATGTCTGGATAGTATAGAGTAATGATGTGGGGGAGTGAGTGGAAGTGTTGAATGTAGAGAAATAAAGAGCAGGTGATTGAGTAGCTGAGTCTTTAGAGTCGTGAGCGAGGAGAGTGGTTCAAAATCAGTATCATTTCTTCCTACTTGTGATGGCAGACAAAGCATTAAGTAGAATTGAAAGCACAGTGATGAGATAGGGGACTGAAATAGCTCTAGCATGGGTAGGGAGTAGCTGAGCAAGTAGTACAGCAGGCTGATTAAACAGAGGCAATGTTGCAGGTAAAATAAACTGACAAATAAAATAAACGTTCATGAGAAGATTAAATGATTCCACAATAAATCCAACCATTTTGGCAAAACTATTTACATGTTGCTAACCTGTTTAAAAAATTTATCTGCACATAAACTGGTCTAAAAAACACTAAACTAATGGTTTCACTTTTTTTGCACCGATGACCAACTTCCATAAATGTGGGGCAAGCTACCAGTTAGTGAGCATCTATAAATAGTAAAACCATTGAATCCTAGATTTATTTAAGATCAAATATTCCTCTCTAAAAAGTGACCTTTACCACTTGCCTAACAAGCATATTACAAGATAATACTGAACATTTGTCTAGCCAGGTGATTTCAATTGTACAAGAATACAGGTCTTAGAACATTTTTTTTAGTTTTGAAGAATAAACAAACCTGAAATTGTAGGGCAAAAAAATACTTCAGATTATTGCAACTTGGACCAAAGCCCTGAAATACTACATAAAGCCCATCAATGGTGTACATCCAACTCTGAATTTTAAATTGTGTTTCCAGGTCTGTTACTGGTAGATCCAGAGAGCTCCTAGTCTGAGTTTCACCTCTTGAGATGCCTTCCTTGGAGAGAGACCAGATTGGTGTCTTGTGTCACAATAATATCCACCTGGACATACGACAGTATTGATAAACACAAACCCGCTTGGTCTGTCTAAAAATGACTAAAATTCCCAAAAATATCTCCCACAGCTAAGATTTAGTACACGAGCTGGCAGCACTCTTGGGAAGTCTTCAGTTTCAGACTTACCTGAAAATGCAACCACAACTAATTTAATTAACCTACTGTAAACCAAACCATTATTCTGCATACCTGTAGCAAAATAAAAACACATGCCAGATGGCCTTTGAAGTCTTTAAAACACGCAACATTATTAAATGTGATTTTTAATGAATGTTAAAATACTTACTGAATAAAATTGGTGGCCACCACTCTTCCCTCCACTTTGTGACATGACTGAAAAAAATGTGTGCTTGTATAATCTACTTTACAACGGTTTGTTTTTATAGCCCTGTTGCCCAAGAGCAGTTCTAATAGGTTTAAGACTGAGATATGGCCTTTCTTCCCCCTAAACATTGTGCACATATACATATGAAATATTACGTTGTATGGATTTCGAGGGGGCATTGATAGTTATTTTCAGCTGATACAGATTTATAGAGGTCTAAAACATGTATTTCTTTAATCCATTATTTTCTATAAGAACTGGCGTATTTGGATTGACCCTAGTACAATTCTTCTTAACTAAAAGGATATTAGAAGGTCTATTGGGATCTGTGGAACTCTTAACTGGGCAGTTAAGTGTTCCTTGCTCTTCTGTGATACCAGAACATCTGAGCAAATCTGGGTCAGGTGTCAAAGCAGGCCCCTGACATAGCTAATTTCTTCAGCAAAATACATACAACCTTAAGTCATTTCTATAACCCAGACATTTCTATAACACACTTTTTATAACTCTGTGGTAGATGCCCTTCTTTGGATCAAGGACCTCATTTTGAAATCCTAGTAATTTGATGGGCTGCAATTTAACTAAATATGCTTGAAAATGTAAAATACATTGAACGAAGGGAAAACAGGAGCCTCTTTCAAGCAATGCGATACCTATCAACATTGTTAAATTTCCTACAATAAGAATTGTGTGAAATGCGCTCACATGCAGTGTCTGAAGGACACACATTTGGTTCCCCTCACTTCTATAATTCTTTCCCATTCCTCACCTGTAATGCAGCTCTTTCCTGCCCATTTCTCCTCCACCCTACCTCTGTAGTAACACCTGTTTCCCCTTCCCATCTCTCACCTCTAACACCTATACCCAGAATAACTTGCCTATCTTAGAAGTGGGCTCCCAGACAGCAAAACTTTTGTCTCCTTCTGATTTGCTGCCAGCCTTCTCTGATGAATGATTGGGTCTTACCGTTGAGGTAGGCTTGGGAGAATCCCCACTCAGTGAGACATGGTAAGACTGATTCCAATTTAAAGAACCATGAGCGTCGAGTAGAATTATTTCTTAAATTCCCATGACTTTCCAAGGAGATGAAACAAAAACAGACTAAAGTGATGTGTGGGCAACACATTTCATTTGTTTGTGGTATATTGTTTTACCTCAATTTATGAAAGTGAGCTAATCTTGAAATCTTTTGTCCATGTGCCCTTTTTAGTTACATTTGGGCATTCAGATCTTGCTAGCTTTCTACAATGTGTAGGCTAAGGAATAATATATTTCATAGTGTTAATGCACTTTGTAGACTAAAAAGGTCTAACATGAAGTAGGCTACAGCTTAATCCTTTAGCTTTTCACATACATTTTACGAGCGATGCTCTCTACAGAGTGTGGTGGAGCTTTACTTTGCCAACAGTGGTAATCTGTATTGAAAAGACTGTAAGATTACATAAAGAGCAACCAAATTCAAGAATGTTTGTGTGAGTGAAGATTGTATGTATCCATCAACTTGTCTGTCTTCTTGGTTACTGCCAGTGTAGCATTTGTTCTTAATATAATTGACTGTATTAAAGCCAAAGGCTGCAAATATGCAAGCAATATTGTAGCATCGCAGGATGTGCCTATTTAAGTACTAACCTGGGAGATGAGCAGGCCCTGTGGGGGTGATCTTAATGGATATTGAAGCATATTACAGTGCAAGCAACAAGGCATTTAAATTAGTGAGCATTAAGAATTGCAGATATTGTCAACTGTGGCATCCACTTGGTCAGTCCTGACAAAAGTTGAATCTGTACTAGACAGATATTGTACAGATCCAATTCTATTTTTAAATTGAGCTATAGAATTTTATGGAATACCTTCTACTTGGCTGGGAATTTTTTTTTTTATTTTTTTTTTTTTTTACAAACAGTGGGGATTGTTTACAGCTCATCTTTGCTGAACAGATATTATTATTATTTTATTATTTATTGATCTATATATGTATATAAACTATTCTTGCATTTCTATAACTAACTTCCATTTCCTTCTAGTTGTAATATTTGAAATGATGTGGTTCACAGTGGCCTAGTGGTTAGCACGTCTGCCTCACAGCACTGGGGTCATGAGTTCGATTCCCGACCATGGCCTTATCTGTGTGGAGTTTGTATGTTCTCCCTGTGTTTGCGTGGGTTTCCTCCAGGTGCTCCGGTTTCCTCCCACACTCCAAAAACATACCGGTAGGTTAATTGGCTGCAATCAAAAAAAAAAAAAAAAAAAAAAATTGACCCAAGTCTCTGTCTGTCTCCCTCTCTGTCTGTCTTTGTGTAATTGTGTGTGTATATATTAGGGAATTTAGACTGTAAGCTCCAATGGGGCAGGGACTGATGTGAATGAGTTCTCTGTACAGCGCTGCGGAATTAGTGGCGCTATATAAATAAATGATGATGATGATGATGGTTTGTTTTTGTTTTTTGGGGTTTTTTTTTGTTACATGAACTACCTCATGCTAGAACTACTTTGCCTTTTTAGTCATAGAAATTGATATTTTTTAGTGCAATCTTGGAAAAGTGACAAAGATTAATATGATAAATTTCCTAATTGCATCCTCACCTGTAACGTTCTTGGCAGCACCCTATCTCCAGTTGGTGGATCCACCATATGTGAAAGGCATTTGTTTCTGTGTGTGTGTACATGGAAGGGTGGTGATGGGGGAGGTCTTATCTTGAAAACAGTGGGGTGGGGCAAACAGTGCCTTAATACATTAAATAAATTAGATTAAACGAATTTACTCTAAAGTTACATTTTAATATGGTCATTCATGTATTCATTTCATCTGTAGATCACTAAACATCTAACGTGCAGTTATTTTTTTCTTTCTAAGCATTAGTTTACAATTTAATATTCATATTCCTGTTGCTAATACAGTCTGTGGCTTGGAAATGGGATATTTCTATATAGGTTTACAGAGTAAAATGGCGGATCTCTAATTATATAGCAAGCCCATTAATAATCTTCAGTTCTACAATGCACAGCACTTCTGTTCAAAAGCATTGAGCCACTGTGGAGATTAATTTCACTTTCCATCTGCAGCAGATCGCTGGTTACTGCAAGCGCTGCTCTATGTAATCTGGGTCCAGCATGGTATGAAAGGAGCTTCTCCTTAAACCATTTCATCTGGTGTAAAGATCCTGTTTCACACAGAGAATGAGTTTACTTTTCTATTGCAGAGGTTTCACAAGGTTTGCTCTAATACACAATGCAGAACGACACTGAAGTTCTGTTTTGAAAGTTTGTAGCTCTGATATTATATAAATATGAAATCTTTAAAAAAAAAAAATTATCTCCAAATTAAATAAATCTCTTCCAGATGATGCAAATATTATCTCCCCCCCAAATTGTTCTAATGCTTGAAATGACTTATGGGTCCCATAGTTTCCTCTGCAAACAAGTGATTTTTTTTTTGGCCGCTTTTTTATTTATTTATTTATTTTTTTAAACTCTTAAACACCTAAAGAGCTCTCAGTTCATCTTAATTCTACATTTTATCAAAAAGGGAAATTAGACAAGTGGATGAATAATTGTATTGCAAGTATTTTGTATATAGGTTTTAAATAAGATTTTCATGACATAACATTTACAGCATTATTTTTTTATTTAAAACTATATTTCAAATATAGGAAAGCGAATATATGCCTTAAAGAGATCTGTTGAGATCAAAGTAATAGGTGGCATGATTACTGGCTTATCCGATGGGCTGCAAGCGTGCTGGATTATTATATCCTTACGAGAACCGTTTCCACATAATGTACCTTAAATGGAACTGTTAAGATCAATTGTTTCATAGAGACTTACTGGATATAATGTTCTTATATTGAATCTCCAGAAGACACATTTGGTTTGTTTTGTTTTTGTTTGTCCCTCATCTAGAAGTATGTTTATGTACCTATCAATTTCAGTCTAGTTTTCATGATAAATGTTTAGCCAAGTTCTAAGTTGTTGTAAGTATTTTTGATCTAAATCCAATTTTTGAATGTACTTCCGGTGTGGCCCATTTTCTAAAAGATCAATAAGTGGTTGTGCTAATATCTTTAATACTAAATGTATTACTGGTTACTTTTTGAATCAATTCCACAACTATTACTCATGATTAGATCATTCAAATGTGTTTATCACACTTGTAACAACTTTTAGATTTTAAAGTTAACAAATTACATTTTTTTTTTTTTTGTTTTTGTTTTGTTTTTATTTTTTTTTGATCCACAAAGAAACTTGAGGCTAGAACTTCATCTAAATGTTTTTCTTAAAAGTAGTAATCAGTTGATGCAAATATCCCTGTTTTAGAATAGGTCTTCAGGTAAGCTGTTTTTTAATCTTTTTTTTAATCTTTCTTTAAATTATGAACTTTAAATGAAACTCTACTAAGTAAGAATGGACACCGTCTTTAAATATCCCATTAGTGTCCCCATTAATTTTGAGACTTCTCAGAGGAGAGAGAAATTCTGTCTAATCACAAAGACTTTAAATAAAGATTTTCAACTGCCAGAACAGATGTTGTCTTCAGCAGAGAGTTTTTAAAAGAAGCTTTTCAAAGAACAATTCCTCCTTTATTTTCCAAAATTGTTCATTTACAATACTCTTAATCCAGGGTTTGGTGTTCTTAAGTATAGATACATATTTGAATCAGTTGTCACTACACACAATAGTGAGGTCTCCACAAGAACTTTCCAGAGGGTTTTTTTTTTTAATACACAAAGGTGCATGTCAAATTATACATACAGATTTAGAAGAGAAACCAAATGGGTTATAGTAGTTGCCCCATCCTAAATAAATTAAAAGCTTTATATACCATCTGATAGAAGACAGTGTTTGCCCCAAATGGTCCACTCCAAGTAAACGCCTTGTCAAACCTACCCATATAAATATTAGAAAAAGTTGCAGTGAGCATAGTCCCCATAGTGGTGACGTGTTTATAAATAAAAATGATCCCAACTTATTTTAATGATATGTTCCATGGCCACGGAATCTTCCCCAGTTATGCTCAATCCAAGCATCAAAGACTGTAAACTGCTCAGCATTGACAGTCCTTCAGGCAATTACTGTATCAGTGCTCATAATTTCTCTAGCTTGCTATTCACTACAGTCCTTTACCTATCTTTACTGAAGCAGTCAATGCCCTAGTTGCCAGCAGAAGTATCTTGTTGCAGCAATGCTGCTACTTAGCTGACAGCCATCCTACTACTGGATTGTGGGGTAACTGCTAAGCTCTCTGATGGTCTATCATGTAGCAGCTCCTGGACCTTTAACTCTGCCACCTACTTAAATCCTGTTATCAATCTGCATTGATCCCAACCATTTTCTATTTCATTCTATTTTCATGTCAGTGGACTTGTTCATTTAGATACATAATCTATTATTCCAGTAGAAAGTTGCTCACAGCCATATTCGCCCTTGAACTGTTCTACAAGTACATACATAGCACAAGATATATACAGGGTGAAATGACAATAACGGAACACATACAGACTGTAATCTACTTAAGTTATAGGGAAATACTTACCTTCTGCCAAACAAATGAAATATAGTTTATCATGAATTTGTAAGCTTACTAGCAGGGCTTCCTTACCTCTTTGTTTGTTGTATTAATACAAGTGGTTTTTGTTTTTTAGTGTGTTTACAGTTGTAAAGGGCTATGTAGTATTTTGAGATTATTTAAATGAAATGTGATTGAACTTCTCTGGAAATTTGCTTGCAGCATTTTTATTTGGTGGTGCAGTACTGGATTAAGTGAAGTAAAGACTTGTTGCCATTAGCTTCTGAATAACTTTTTGCAACACAGCCTACCCTTTTCTAATTGGTCTCTTATCACAATTGCAAAGTTTCTCAGTTTATCAATAGCATCCTTTTAGTCTCCCTAACAAAATGTGATGGTCCCTGTTCACCAATCAGTTCCTGCCTGTACTTTTGATATAGCACCCATTCTGATAATACATACGCCTATAGAACTTTCTTTTCAGTTGGTTCTAATACCCCTTAAAAACTTTATTTGTAAAATAGATAAAACTACTTGCTTTATTTGTCATTTTAACATCTGCAGTTTTGCTGCAACAATGCTCATAAGAATATTTTAATTGTCTATATACTATGCCTAACTTGCTGCATATTGATATCTGTAATTCACCCCTGCTTCATCAGTCTTTTATTTCATTTTTAATATAATAACCTTTTCTATAAACTGGTGCCTGTCACAAACACGCTTCCAGGTGACGTGACTTTGGGATGTTTGCTATATGAAGTTACACGATTCCAGCCCGCAGTCTCTCATTACCTGTCACACAGGTTATAGACCTACTGAATCCCCCCAAACAGCGCTCACACCCCCACATACTTCAGGTTTGCCACCACCAATTGAATACGGGCACTAGGACTCCAATATACTGTCCCACACTGGCACACAAGGCTTCTAGCTATCCACAGACTAGCAAGACCCACACCAGCAAGCAAAGGGGTAACTCTTCACACCTCCAGACTGTTGCGCAAATATAAATGCAAGCGCACACAGCTTGTTAATCAAATGGATCAACAAATCACTGACATTTAAAGGGTTAACTTGGCCGAGCTATATTAACAGGCTAATGGATTGGTTAGAGTACTAAAGATGCAACATATTAAAATCTAGATTTAATTTACAAAAGTACAGGGCATACAGGTATAAAAAAATAATTAAGAAACAATTGATTGACATACCAAGCAAAACAGTTTAAAATACAAGGGGTTACATTCAGAGTAGGTGACACTCCTATCTTCTCACACTGGAATGTGCAATTACGCATAAAACAGACTTTGTCTTCACATTTTACACTTTAGTAGCTGAACTTATCAGTGGATTCATTTGTTATAACATATTTACACTGCAGTTATGATTTATCCCTTATAAATAACTAAGTTCTCTATGTTCACGACAGTGTCCATAACTGTATTCCTTTATAATATGGTTTAACCAGGAACACTAATAATTTCAATTTGAACACTGCTCCAGCTCAGCCTATATCCATATCATCTTTTTATATTGTCTTGTTTTTGTTTCTTTGTTTATTGGTCCTTCCCTCTTTTTCTAAACTCTGGGGGATGTATACACTTTTTAGAGTAATTTGAGAATTTAACTGTAGTATAATGACCCAAGTTCTGCCTGAATTAAGTGCCAAAGGGTATCCCGGTTATCTTATCTCTGACTTTATGCTAGACTACTTGTATTACAATTGAAGTATTTGAAATGTTCCAGAATTCCTCATCTGGATTGACTCTAAATGAGACGTTACCTGTCTGTCTGATTATAGGCGGTCTCCAAATGTTTGTGTGGCTCAATGTTCAATGTTTTTGTACACAAGGGTGCTGAGATACCCACAGTCCTTCTCCATGAGTGTCGTTTGGAAAAGTTGCTGAAATTCAAAGGCTTAATTTTGCAGGAAGTTTTGCCAAATGGAGGTTTTACACCTTTTTCAGGCAGATGTCTTTATTGGACCAAACTGAATGAGGCTTAAGTTCATTAAAAAAATAGTATTGCACTTCCCTTGCCATTAAGCCATTTATCTAAAATAATAGAGTGATTTTAATGAAGCGGTGATTGCTGGTTACACTGTAATATAAACCTTAAAACGGTGGTAGTCACGAACACTGACTTACCCGGCTTCTAAATTCCATGCAATTCTGGGAGGTAGTCATTTGAAACCTTCGACCTTACCATGCTTTCGTCATTGACAGCTTTGCCCTTGTCGAGTCCAGTAAGTTGTGGTAGTTGGTCTCGTACCCAACCCCTCTAAAATTAGACATTGGTCCCTTCAATCAAAATGTAATCTGTTATGTTTTAGTGCTGATGTATGATTAACTATTTAAAATGACCTCGTACATGTACACTACCAATATATATATATATTGGGACAAATCTGTCCTAACATGGATGAACAAAGTGTAATGTTTACACTTCATATTAACTTTGCAGATGGTTTCCTAATCTATGTTGAAGCTGTATTCTGGAAGCTTAAAACAAGTAGAGTTCTATTCGAGCTTTCACATGCTTTTGTTAATGTTTTGGGATACAAGACAAATGGAAAATGTTACAACTTTATGGTGATACAAAGTATAGTCAATTCAAATTTGTGTTTTATAAGTTAACATTCCCAGTTTATCAGCAGTTATCCATGACCAAATATTGTTGCCCTATTCTTATAGTTACCTATTCTAAATTGGACACTATGGAGTATATTTACTAAACTGTGGGTTTGAAAAAGTGTAGATGTTGCCTATAGCCACCAATGAGATTCAAGCTGTCCTTTTGTAGAAGGCACTAAATAAATGAAAGCTAGAATCTGGTTGCTATAGGCAACATCTACACTTTTTCAAACCTGCAGTTTAGTACATATATCCCCATGTCATTAATTCCTTTTTATAGGGTTTTTTTTTCCAAGTCTTGGAATGCCCCCTCATATTAGAGGAATTAAAAGCACTGCATCTATTCAGCAGGCTATTTTTAAAAAATAGTGAACACTACTTCATTTAGCAGGCTGTAGTCTGTTTAAATATAGATGTGGGAGACAGGGGCATCAATGACTTGCATCATGTTAATTTGGAGCGATTTTGGCACCAAAATCATGCAGCGCCTCCCTGGACTTGCCAGTTTCCCCCTCTGGGATACCCCATAGTTTAAAAATGTATATTGTAAAACTTTAATGAGTAAATATAGATGAAAAACTGGATGGAGGCAGGCCTATAATGTGCATGTAACTCTTGCTGACATGTTCAAAGCTCTATTTGGTATATTCAGTCAAATGCTGAAAGGCACCACAGTGCTCCACAGTGCCATACGGTAGGGAAGACAAGGACATACATAAAACAAGAACAGACAAGACAGACAAAATGAATGGAGACATAAAAACAAAGGGTATGGAGGACCCTGCTCATTAGAGAGCTTACATTCTAAAGGGAAGAGGGCGCAGCTGAAACAAGAGGAGTGAGTAATTAAGAAAAAAAATCTTCGCTTTTTGCGGTGGCGTTCCAGCTCCCTCTCTGTTCGCACTGAATGTCGGGCGTGACATCATTCCTGTGAGTGGTTGTGTAGGTAGGGCCCCAGTGCACTGCTCTGCCCGGGGGCCCATAATGTTGTTAATATGTCCCTGTGTCGACCTCTACATTTTTGTAGAAAGTGTCTCCTCTACCTTTTTTATAATTTACTTTAATTTTTAAGTCAAGAAATCCTATCTGGTTTTGGGCTGTACTTGGTGGTAAATTTGAGGTGTAAATGGTTGCCATTAAGGTTTGTGATAATATATAATAAATTTCTGTGTACTCACCAGTCCGCACAGTATATTGACTGTTGGGAAGCATTCTGCGTGTCCAAGACTTGTACGGTAATGCAAGGGATTAGATGGGATTGCTGCCCTCAATCTTGTCCTCACCTTTCACACAGGCTACAGATCCAGCTGAAACTCGCCCCAAAGCAGGTCTCTCTTGTCCATACACATCTAATTGCTGCGACCACCTATTGTATTGGGGCAATAGGACACTATAAAACTGTTACACAAATGTACACACTGGCATGCTATGCTCTGTTAGCCAAAGTCATGGTTATTTATGGTTAATGCTCCATGCTCTAGCATACAGAGTTAACATGGTGAAGCAATCAAAAGGTTTACACAGTATACCCTGACATTTAAAGGGTAAACATAGCCAAGCAATACTGCTCTTCTGAAAAGGTTTATAACTTCTTTAAAGCACTAAGGACAAAGCTTATTAAATTTTATATTTAATATAAAAAGGTACAGGGCAGTGCCGTAACTAGAAATTTTGGTGCCCTGGGCGAGACAGGGCACCGGCGCCCCCCATCTAAGTGGGAGTGGCATGTCACAAGTGGGTGTGGCCAACCTAATGTGGGTGTGGCTAGCACTTTACTGAAAGAATTATATATATATTACACAGAGAGAGACACACAGGATATGAAGCACTCACAAGACCTGAATAATGTACAGAGTATATAAAAATCAGTTTTTACAATATTCATGTAAACTCCAGGTGTTCACCGCTAATTCAGAGTGTAATAGGTAAACAAGAAATGTTGGCAAATACTGAGACCCCACACATTTCAATTTAATGGAACCTCAACATACAGCATCTACATAATATGGCTAGGAACAACTTAAATCTATGACCATTTTTGATCAATTACATATTTTAATGTACCTGTATTAATATTGTGTCCATTTCCCTTTTTGTAACCCTTCCTATACTTCCTCATTGATGTACTAGTCCCCCTCTATTTTTTGAAAAATAAGGCTAGACCTCTTGTGCCACTGCTTAGCTCATTAATAATTGACAGAATAAAGAACAGTTGTGTGCAACAAAATAATGTACTGACCTGACTGCTCCAAGCACAGTACAGATTGCAGAGTAGACTCTAGTTGGGGTTGAGCATGCAGTGAAGTATTTTGGACTGGGCCATGCTTACTGCGCAGCGTGCACCTCTGACAGCTTGTGGCATATTTGATAACGTCAAGAGAGAGAGAGAGAGATACTTACAACCAGAGCTGGATTAAGGCTTTGGGGGGCCCAGGGCACTTAAGACAGAAGGGGCCCCTAAGATCTCAAATTAAGAGCATAGTGTCTTCATTGGGTATAAGGCTGTAAGCATTGACATATCCTGCATTACAACACCTATAGCCAACAGTACAACATTTACAGATCTCACCAGAGGGCTCGCCTATGTTGTCTGCACAAGAAAGTCATTACTTCCACAAACTAAAATACTTTACATTAAAATGATCATCAAAACCCCACATTAAAATGGGCATTGACACCACACATTAAAACCAGCAATGATACCACTGATAACGCACATTAAAACTAGCAATGATACTGCACATTAAAAATGCCATTGATAACACACGCTATCTATCTATTTATATAGTGCCACTAATTACGCAGCGATGTACAGAGAATCCCCATTGGAGCTTAGTCTAAATTCCCTAACACACACACACAGACAGACAGACAAACAGATAGACTAGGGTCAATTTAATAGCAGCCAATTAACCTACCAGTATGTTTTTTTCGGGAGGAAACCCACGCAAACACGGGGAGAACATACAAACTCCGCACAGATAAGGCCTTGATAGGGAATCTAAATCATGACCCCAGTGCTGTGAGACAGAAGTGCTAACCACTAAGCCACCATGCTGCCCATAAAACCAAGCTGTTTTTTTTTGTTCCCATTTACATAAGGCAGTGTAAATAAATCCTTCACTGCTATGGAGAGTAGCACTGAATAAAAAAGGAAAAGACAAAACTCTGCATACGCCACCATCTTGGAAAATGCCACAAAAAACCCTGCTTCTTATTCCTGTCAAATATATATATATTTGTGCACTGTTGTAACAATAATATCAAAACTAGGCTCTCTGAATTCTAAGTGATATTAAAGGTTCGATGGAACTGACTATTCTCACTGACAAGGCAGGAATGGTTAGGTAAGCAAATGACAACAGACAAATCCTTGTTCCACCTAAGGCCTGTTAACCAATGGTGTGAAAAAAATGCAGGTTTAAAACGCATATAAACGATATGCATCATCATTCAGTTCACATTTTGCATATTAAGGTTTTGGTTTTTTTTTATATCTATTTATATATGATTTATTTGTTTTTCCACAGTTTAAATATGTGCCCACTGCCCAGTGACACTATGACGACTCACCTGCTCACTTTCTTGGTGCCTAGGAGGAGCTGCTGCACATGCGCAGCAGCTCAATTTCGGACATTTTTGACAGTACAGCAGCTGCGGTGCTGCTGTACTACTGGCAAATGTTTAGAGATCATCCAAGGGTTAAGGAGTGCTCGCATTTGTCAGGGGTCCCCCGCAGTCGTATTTCACAGCAACTGGCAGGTGAGGTGATGCGGGGGGCTCTCGGAGAGAGGGGGGCCCGGGGCACGTGCCCCCCCCCTTAATCCGGCTATGCTTACAACAGTTGGACGCTTCAGCCCTTAAGTCTGTCCCGCAGTGGAACATGTGCGTTCCAAATGCCGAACTTCCTGTCAGTGGAACATATGCGTTCCACTGCGGGACAGACTTAAGGGCTAAAGCATCCAACTGTTGTAAGTATATCTCTCTTTCTCTCTCTCTCTCTTAGGGCTGAAGCTATGGAGGCAGGTAGGGGGCGGCTGCTGCGCCCCCTTAGCCTTGCGCCCGGGGCAGCGGCACCGCCCGCACCGCCCTCGTTACGGCACTGGTACAGGGCCTTGAATATAAAGTGTATAATCAATAACATACAAAATAAATGCAATAACCATTAGAAACGAAGGATAAATTGAAATAAAATTAATGGATAAAATGCAGAAAATAGAACACTTATGTAGATAGTATGCTCTGTACAAGAAGCGTCAGAAAGGTAACTAACTTCACAAACCAGGGTATGAGTTCAGTAACATTTTACATATGAAATATGGTTATGAAATATTAATCCCTGAGGGAGCTGTGATTTCTCTGTACAGTGTCTATCTTTAGTGGGTACATCATGTGTATCGAGTTTAGTTTGGCACATAAACTCCAACACATAAATAAAAATATATATTGTGTGTGTGTTTTGGGTTCTTATATGTTCTATAGAACTCTGGGGGATACCCCAGCTACAGTCACAGGCCTTCCTGGCCACATTCAAGCAATTTATCTGTGGAGAAATTATTTATTAACAGTTGTCTTATTTTACTTGCCAGTAATAGCAGTTCCCGCAGTATGTTAACCCTTTGTGCTCACACAGCAGTCCCCACAGTATTTTAATAACCTACCATGGAAGTCTCCACCTCTACATCATGTTTAGGAGGCAGGCAGAGAAGCCTCCATGGGTGCTTGTTGGGAAGGGGGAGGTAGAAAGCAAGGGAAAGCACATACAATAAGGTGGTAGCCGCCAGGAAGAGCAGCAGTTCCTGAATATTTAACCCTGCCCCTTCCTAGGTGAACAAAATAAAATGGAAGAAAAGGACTGTATCCCATTCTTTCAGACCAGCCCAGGCAGTTCAATGTAGGATGTCCCCAGGCCCGGTCCACCCCACCCATGGCAGTGATACTTCATCAAGGTTCCAGAAGACCTGTCTAGAACCTCTTGCCTATCATTGGCTGTAAAGGAGAAAGACTACACTGCCATAGTAGCAGCTGTACTATCAGAATGTATGGAGCATAACATCAAAATCCTAGTATTGGAAATCCTGAAAACCAACTTAAATGGTCCCAGGCTTCTGCTACATGTACAGGTGCCAGAATATCTACGGTATTTCAACAAGAAAAGTATTGCTCATATTAATAGGGCTTAAAAGTGAAAAACTACAGTTAAATGCTGTTAGATGTAATTATTTGTCGTACAAATTCCTCTTGTTTATGTGCTAAAAACTTTGCTTTTATTTAAACCATTAACATTTGCCAGGCATACATGCACAATAACCAAATTATAGTGGAATGCTTTTGCCTTTCAAAAAGCTCCTCAAAAGCTATTAATATTTTTAAAATATCTACAATGTATTGAATGTATGTATGTACAGCTTAAATATCTTTCTTGCAATAATTTCATTAAATCAAGGATACATCTGGTATTGTATAAAAAGATCTCGGAACTACGATCAGGTTATAGATTATCATATTGCTGCATTGACTTGAAAGTTAACCTTCCTGCCAGATCAACGTCAATGAAATATTGTCTACAGAGTTTATTTATAAAATGCTGTACACGGAAAAAATAAAGCTGGTAAGAATTTTTTTTAAAAGCAAATTAAGGATGCATGGTTGTAATCTGTTCATTAGTGTGCACGGTGCAGAACGAAGGCATGGTGTATTGAGTGGAGAGTTGTATTTTGTCCCCTTGTCAAGGATTGTCCAGGTAAAATGTTCATCTCCTTAATCCCCTGTTTATATTCCTGTATTAATATATTATGAATTTATAACTAGTACTTGTAACACCCACACAACCAGGGCTGTGCTCTACACTGTCAAAAAATAAAATAAAATAAATCTCTGTAACCTGTACAATTTTAATTTTTTTTTTATGTAACGGTGAATACAAATAGAAAATGGACAGACATGTATCATAGTATCTTTTAAGATGCTGATGAGCCTTTAGACTTTTAAAATTATATAAATATCTCAATGTTTAAGACTGGACTTCCAAATTTTCGAGATTGGGCCAATAGACTAGAACATTATAGGATCATGGATGAAATGCACCTTTCAGCTACGGACTCACTAGAAACGTATTATGCTACATGGGGTCCATGGCTGGATTTTATAGACTCTGTTGAGTCTGTGATCATGGGCCAGTCCAATTGATTAGTGTATCTATAAATGCATTTGAATACTAATTCCGTTAGGATGGCTAAATGGGCTTTGTATCGCATCACATTTGCACTATATTTAATCTGTGTGGTTAGCTGTGTCCTAAACGGAGGTCCTGATTTGTGAGTACTCACTTTTTGATTCCCCCCTCCATGTTCCATTGTCGATACCCCTCCCCCTTTTCCCTTTTCCCTTTTTGTCTTTGTGTTTTATGTTACTAGGTATTATATTCAGCTGGGTATATTCCCTTTTTGCTTTTCTTATATTCTTAATGCTTTTTTGGCTAGTGGTATTGGTATTATCATTCTTCTCTAATTAGCCAATCAAACAACTCTATTAGAAATGAATACATAACCTGTTTCTGTTCTTAACCCAATAAAAATTTATTTTGAAAAATTCTATAAATTTACTCTCCCTCCCCTTCTCTCCCTCCCCTTCTCTCCCTCCCCTTCTCTCCCTCCCCTTCTCTCCCTCCCCTTCTCTCCCTCCCCTTCTCTCCCTCCCCTTCTCTCCCTATGATACAGGAGCAGTCCTGATATTTTCACCTATTATTGATTGTATTTTCTGCTAGCTATTTGTTTTGAGGTTGTGCTCATTTTCGTTGTAAGGGTCGATTACCCCCTTCTCCTTTCTGTAAATTTCATAGAAATCCAAATGTGATTTTCCTAACATATCACTAAGTCTTACACATCATCATCATCAAGTCTTACACAGGATAGAATAAACCTTCTTTTCCTGAGCTGAAACTCTGCGATTTCCTTTAGTCTATGAATTAAAAGCTAGACATTGCAGATTTGAAAAAATCCAGGTGAATTAAATACAGCTCTAAGTGCAGTCATTTATAGAAGGTCACCTTTTTAGGTTTGTTAACCAAAAGTTGAAGTCTGAGACCTGAATGGTTTTTGGCTGACTTTGTATCCAGAGATAATTATGCCAGAAGCTTATATAAGCAAGGTTACAAGGAGTGATTGCAGTGAAAATCCTCCATTGAAGTCTAAATATCCAATGCAAAGATGTCTGTCCATAATATTTATAAAGGTGCTGTTTCTTACAGAAGAATGTCAAAATACTTTATTCCTTACTAACAGAATGAGTAGTTTTAGTGTATTTTTCCACACCAATTTAATCTAATGGGCGTGTGTAACTGTAAATGAACAACAGTTTTTTGTTACATCTGAAACCTCCTTAGAACTCAGAATCCCAGAGTTTACTCAGGTTTTGCTTTTGATGTGTGTATTTATTCATATAACTTGTTTCATAATATCTAAATTATAACGCACATAAAAGCAAAAGTCACTGGTGGTTGGCACTCCTGATTACCAGGACGGGGTTCAAGTCCCTGCGGTGTCTTTGCTTTATGTTAGATGAATTTTCAATTCTAAAAGATTCCCCATATTCTGACATTGTATAATTGGCCTGTTGTCCATTTTAATGTGACGTATATATTTTCTTGAAGTTTTAAATTACACACATAATGCTCATAATCTACATCAGGCCTGTCCAACCTGCAGCCCTCCAGATGTTGTCAAACTACAAGCCCCAGCATGCTTTGCATCTGGAGGGCCGCAGGTTGGACAGGCTTGATCTACATGATCAATTAAAAACTAGGTATCCAGGCAACAACTAACTAGTGAGCTCCTGCTGCAATACCTTTTAGGAACTTGGTCAATGGTAACTCTTTAGGGTTTTGTACCAGGTCTTGGGAAAATGGGAACATCTAACTTCCTGCAAAGGTTGGGATAAAAGCAGTGGTAGGAATGAAAGGGAAAGGGTTGTGTAATAATCATAGCAACACCCTGTTAAGACACACAAGTGGAGGAGTTATCTCCTAACTGCTGAAAACATGCCAGCTAATTATGGTACATTTCTTGTAAATAAACAAGCGGGTATCGTGACTTATCCAAGCGCTCTCACACAAGGCTGCCCTAAAATGACAGAGGTAACCACTTCCCTCTACAAAAATGATACAAACTCAACAATGTGCATATTCCGGGCGCATATGAATCGAAGCTCTCTTTAGATGGTATACTAAAAGTCATAAAATAGATCATTCAAATTCAATATATGCATAGATTTTCCTATAATGTCTTGAATGTTGAAAAAATACGGACAAATGTCCTCAAAGTTCCCAATATCCTGTATGTACAAGCCGAATCTTACAGGGAGCTTCTCCGATATTTTTCACAGATATAGAAACAGATTGATATGTAGCTACTCTCAATATGGCAGCACAGTGGCCTAGTGGTTAGCACTTCTGTCTCACAGCACTGGGGTCATGAGTTCGATTCCCGACCATGGCCTTATCTGTGTGGAGTTTGTATGTTCTCCCTGTGTTTGCGTGGGTTTCCTCCGGTTCCTCCGGTTTTCTCCCACACTCCAAAAACATACTGGTAGGTGTCACGAGTCGCGGGGCGTCTTCTGTAGCGCTGCGTCCCGGCAGTGCTGGGAACCGGGCACATGCGCATAATGAACAGCGGTGGGTTAATTAAGGAGGGGGGCTTGGCCAGCAATTATTACCCCCCTGTGGGCTTGCTCCAGAGCTGGGCTCTGATTGGTGGCCATCAATATTTAAGGCAGTGAGGTCTGCAGCCTCACTGCCGGTTATAGCTTTTCTGCCACAGTCCTACTGACCTGCTTTATCCCGATACCTGCTTTTGTTCCTGTCCCTGTCCTGTGGACACTCTATTGGATTTCTCGTGTATGACCTCTTGCCTGGATTTGGACCTTGCTCGTGTTTCTTGTGACCCTGACCTTCTTGCCTGTATCTGGACCTAGCTACCGTGCTTGTGACCCTTGACCTCGGCTTGTGTATTGGATTCCCTGTCTGCTGCCGGCCCTCGACCCTTGCCTGGACTTCACTCCGCTTTCCTGGCTTCTCCCTCATCGGTACGCACTTCTCGACCCTCTGCTAGTCTGCGGCCAAGTCTGTCCCCACCACTAGGGGCTCCAGTGAACACCTGACTGGCAGAGCAGACTCCGGGTTGTGCTGTACCGGCTAGAGGAGTTTCTAACAGTAGGTTAATTGGCTGCTATCAAAAATTGACCCTAGTCTCTGTCTCCCTCTCTGTGTGTGTGTGTGTGTTAGGAAATTTAGACTGTAAGCTCCAATGGGGCAGGGACTGATGTGAATGAGTTCTCTGTACAGCGCTGTGGAATTAGTGGCGCTATATAAGTAAATGATGATGTATATGAACCCAAAGTTGGAAACCTTCAGAGAATGTGTAGGTTAGAAAGCACTCTCAATTACCACCACATGTGGAGTTTATATAGGTGCAGTTAGAAGGCACTTTTAATTATCACCATGTGAATTCCATATTAAATGTTTTCGGGGTTTAAACCCCTTACAAACTGCTTACTTTTAACTCATAAGTAGTCAGTTGGGATCATTTCTTGTCTCTTGATTCTCCAATGTGCGCTTGATAACATGTATCATGAAAGATAAAAACATATATTGAGCGCATAGTGTTACCTTTAAAAAAAATCTTTTAATACTTCATACAATCTGTATATGCATAAAAACTACAAATAAAAAATGAATCCTTTAGTGTACGTGGCAAGTTCACTCCTAACGGGTTTCCTGAGGACTGTCAGCGTTATCAGTGTCTCCAGCTCGGTAAGCATCAGCCGTCCACAGACTCCAGGTAGGTATTGTACTCCTTCGTAAATCACTGTGTCCACCAACGCGTTTCGAACCCGTACTGGGTTTTTTCAAGGTGACCTTGGAGACACATCTACTGTTTGATAACGCTGACAGTTACATCAGGACAAAGGCATTACTGCAGGGACCAATTGTCCCTTCCCTGGCAGAGGCCGAAAAACCTCAATGCCAGCCTGACTTCAGCTATCACTGGGTAGTGAATGCCCATTTGTTCTTATGGGGAGCTGTCTTTTAAAGGCATCTTTTGAGTCATTCCAGGACCTGCCTGATTGGTCCTTTTTCTGTGTTTACCTTTTCACAGATAGCAGATGATTTGCTCCTGATACAATTAGGGACAGGGATTCTTCTATGGCTATATAGCAGAGTTTGTTTAAACAGAAAATATCACAATTCATAGACATTACATTTATATGCACAATGTAGTTCTCTGTAAATAAAGAGTTCTATCTGTGACCTTTTCCCTATCTTAACACAGGAGACCCCCTGGTGTGATGTACATTCATACAGGAATGGTGGACAATAATCCTTTTGCCTAGTCTGAAACAATGGGCTAGTCTACATGTATACACAATATAAGAAAGTCATGCTGCCTAATGCTGGGTACATACTACAGAATTTTCCACCAACTTTTTATGCTGATCAATGGTCTGCTCGCTCGGTCCATGGACTGCATACACACTAGCCTTGTTTTAGACGATAAAGGGAAAAGTGGCCGTCCCGTTAGCGACTTTTACAGCTATGTTGTCGCGAGCAATGATTTTAACTTCGTACACACTGAAGCAACATTTGCGGGTCATGTAACGATATACCGAAGACATTAAAGTTCCTTTCTTTTTGTCATCAAAGTGTTAGCGCAATCAAGCATCTTTTCTTTTAGTGCATCACTTTCTTGTATTTTCCTTATTCTATGTCTCTTTCTCTTCTGAATGTTTTTTTGCTTGGGGTCACATCCTGGCTGTCGGCAGTTCCCTGGCTTTCAAGTGCAGTGCTATTACTTGTTGTATCTTCCTGGCCTGCAGCATCCAGCAAGAGGCCGTCAGACAGGAGTGCAGGCTGAAAATTACCAAAATAAAAATGAGGGTATGCAATTTCACGCATGTTCAAATGTAACCTATTTGCACGTCTTTATGTTTCAGTGTCCATCAATAGAGGAAGACTTTGAGAGGCTATGGAATTGGTGGCAAACATGTCAGAATTATGCCACCATCAAACAGTGGATCTTTCTACTTCAATTATACAGGATTTTTAGCATTATTTTAATGGCCATAGTGGATGCGAACTATGAATTCTTATTTGTGGACATTGGAAAAAATGGCAAAGTCTCAGATGGAGGTACATTGGAGCATACTACCTTTTATAACAAACTACAAAACAATGCCCTTAACATTCCATCTCTGAGTTGCACAAAATATGAACTAAACTTTGTGTTTCTAGCAAAACATTTTTTTTTACTTTTTCCTGCAATAAAACTGTTACATTAACACTGTTTATTCTGGGTATTTTACAAATATTATTTAATAAAGGTTTATATGACTTTATAAATTTAATAGTTTATAAAGGTATAAGTTTATAAAGGGTAAATATGAAGAGGTTCTAAATATAGATGCAAAGGGTAATAACACACGTGCTTTACACAAGTGTAATGGTCTGCAACCAGACAGGTGCAATACACATGTATACAAAATACAAGTCAGTGATGTGTGGATACCGCACCACGTGGCATGAGAAATTTCCATACACACGTCCCCAATGGAACTCCAGCTCGAGGAGTATCCAGGATTGCCGTGGATCAGTCGGAAGTTTATACACACTCCACAATGGAAAGGAGATTGGAACAAAAATATTGAATGGTACAACCTACCAAATGAGGCGACAATCTTCCATTTGGGCAGACATTCAACCATCATGTCACTACACACACTGACCCGACTTTCGAACGAACGGTTAAATGTCGGCTGGTTGAGCCGATTATTGGACAAAAACCTGTAGTGTGTACCCAGTTTAAGACATTGCCACTTAAAAATACAATATATCAGTGGTTCCCAAAGTGTGCGACTGCTTGTCTACCAAACAAAAATAAAAAAAATCTAAATAGAAAATACCAATATGGCAACGCCCGGGACCAACCATCCCCTTCTCACTGACTGCCGGGCATGACGTCATCACACTCGACATTTTAAGTGAGGAGTGGTGCAGAAAGGAGCCACGAGCCTGAAGAAAGAAAACCAAGTAAAAGTTAAGTAAAGGAACAGGGGAAATAGTGATGGGAAACAGTGATGGAGGGCACAGTGTGATGATTTTTGTACATATTGATTTATTTTGTTTGATCTTATTTCTGTTAATGATAGCTGTAAATTGTTTTTTGACAAATAGAATTGGCAAAAAAATATAAAAATATTCTATTCCCTTGTATTTGTGTATTATTTTTGCAAACAACTTAAGTATTTCTGTCCTGACCTAAATACTTATTACGTTATTTTGACCCAACTACTTATAAAATGGGACTGCTCTAATTATTTTGGATTAGGGGTGCCTTGAAAAAAAAATTACGGAGACCCTAAGGGTGTCTCAAACTTAGAAAGTTTGTGAACCACTGCCATATATACAACTTTAAAGACGATTGAAAAATGTGGGGAACCAGAGGGTTAGAAAGAGTATATGTTTTTATAGTCCACACTTTGTGAGAAACTGGTGCAGAGTGGTTGAGGTGATATTAATAATTCATTTACCTTGTTTCATCCAAGCAAGTAGTCAGGGGATTTTATTCAAGACAGTTACTAGTCAAGAAAGCTTCTGGAAGATGAGAGAAAATAAACTACATTATCTAGATCTGGTCACAGCCATATCTCATACTTGCCAACTTTTCCTCGTTTGCTTCAGGGAGATCACGGGGGAGGTGGGCGTGCAGGAGTGGGGCTTGACAAATTGATGCAATAAGATGACACAATATTTGCATCATTAAGCCTGCCCCCCGTCACTTATCTATTGTGGGGGCGAGAACAGGTAGGTTGCCCTGCTCTCCCAGAAATGCAGGAGTCTCACGGACATTCCGGGATAGTAGGCAACTATGCATTAAAGAAAAGCAGCTAATGAATCTCTACAGACTAAAAGTGTCTCTTACATTTTAGTCAAGTCTTACCTGTCAGTCTTTGATTAAATCTTGGTCTCCATGAAAATGGCTACCTCTATAGGCATCAATACATGGACATAGGACACAATTTCTGAACTGTCATCATGCCACAGATGGCGAAGCCAACCACGTCATGTACTGGCTCAGCAGCCGGGAGAATGCCAGACACTTCAGAGAGTGAGGGAGATCACCCCTATTTCAGGGGGTCTCCCTGTCAGGGAGAGTTGGCAAGTATGCCATATCTATATTCTTGTCTAGAACACAGGAGCTCAGAAAAACAACTGTTTTTGGAGGAGTGAAAGAGAAAAATACAAATTATCTTAGTTATTTTTCCTCACAGTTCTCAATGGCATTTTAGAATATTACCTATACCAGGTTATATTATATGTTTTGTATGTTTTCAGAAGACAGCTTGGGAAGTACTCAAAAGACATGGAGGAGGTGTTTTTGTTTGACCTTTCTCTAGCAAAACAAAATGGAAGCTAACCCATTGCAATTGCTACCAATGAGTACTTTGACAAAACAAAATGAACAGTCAGATAATTTGCATTTATTTTATGGTCATGATATAGGAAAATAGCTATTTTTAGTATAAAATGCAATGTAAAAATTCTGTCGTATAATGTAAATATTTTATATCCCTATATATAAGGTTTTACATCGTTCTAAGGCCTAAAGATCTAAAGGTGTATATTTTAGTTCAGACACATTTTCATTTGACTGTATGACAATCAAAGTGTGCAAGTGTCACACACACACACACACACAAGGCATGATGTGATCTAGGTATATGTCACAATCTGCCTCTTTCTGCAGTACAGCATCTCTTCTGTGGATGTTAATTTGCCTATTTAAGATTATGCCTGCAAGGGGTTAAGTTCTCATCATTGGATCTGGACAATGATCACCTGGTCTGGCCTTATAAGACTGTATTTTCCAGCAAATTGGGCCAGGTTATAAATTGTTACTGCTGCTGGTTTCTCTTAAATATTCTTGTGATTTGGCTGATTTGTCTCCTGGTATTGCACTCTTTTTGTGACCCCGACTCTAGCTTTGTTTGGGTTTACTCCCTGTATTGTGGTGGATCTTCTGACCCTGGCTTGCCTGACCTTCCTCCTGTCTAATTCTTCTGTGGATCATCTATGCTAAACCTGGGTTCCTGCTATTGCCATGGACGAGTGCTAGCTGTTTTGCTGTTGAACATTTAGTTTTTACCTGTGTGACCTGCCTTCAAAATAAAGACATTTCATTTACACTACGCTCCTTGGTCCTCACACTGGGGATCCTGACAGCATTGATGGGGAAGGAGGAACATTTTATTTCCGAATTTTTTTTATTTATTTTTTTAACACCTTTATCTGTCATTTTCAGAAACTTTATTTATGAATTATTTAAATGATCAGCTAGTAGGACCCCCAACACACAGTGAATTCTGGATCATTTCACCAGGTTTTCCAGCACCGACTAAGAAAATACTTTGCACTTTTATATTCAGCACCCTTCACTTCCAGAACTTTCAATCCAGGTCCAACTATGTTAACGTGCAGCCACCATTACCAGTCACAGCAAATATACCCCGGGTTAGAGGTAGAGTACATAGCCAGACGTAAATATAACGTCAAAAACAGGTTAAGCAGTCATATCCCATGGTCTACTGAAAATTGTTAATTTACTCTAAAGTCATCACAGATGTTTTTATGACAAAGTAAACAAGGAGAATAGTTACATTGTTAGTTACATATTTTTAATTGAAGCATTTTTATAGCATACCAACGACCAAATGTTACACATTTGTTATAACAGTTACATCATATGCTGTTTTTAAGGCATCAAACCTAAACATCACTACAGTATTGGGTGATGTGCCTTCTTGTACAGGTATATTTATCTTTTCAAAGGTACATCATTTAATAAAATTAGAAATATACACAATGTATAAATTTCTACTGTAAAATAGTTTATATATTCAGGTCCAATGAATCAATTAACTACACATTACATGAGTATAGTGCATCAGGCATCCATGCTGGACACAATGTACTTTATTCATCTTGCAATAGACCTGTGTTAATAATAGATATTCTTTCAGAATGCAGAAGGCCTAATACTGTAGACATTTAAATTGTCGACTTCCTGAATGACACGTGGTGGCCGAACACCCTGAGGAGACAGACATTCATAAATAATTACAAGTCCCACCATCTGAGGTGAGATGCCATGGCCATCAGGGCATGGTGTATGCTTTGGTAGGACAATCCATCCCTGCACATGGTCTTGGGCTGAGTGGTAGAATTACTAGGTATGTGGGCAGCACTGACAAATTTTTTCTTAAATATATTTGAGATAAATTTTTGAATACAAACTTTTTTTCTCTTTTTCTTATTCACATCAGACTTCCTTCTACTACTCCCATATAAATGTTTAAAATGGATGATAACCATAAAGTATAGCTTGCACTCGATAGCATATCAAAATAAAATACTGTATAATGGCAAGCAGCTTAAGAAGTCTTTATATAGATACAGTAATTCTATATTCAGCACTTTTACATAAGACAATGTGGGTTTTAGGTTTACTTGTTCTATACAAGGTAAAACTGACTTACCAGTTTGTGGCCAAATTGTGCATTTGTGCAGTTTTACTGCCAAACTGTCGTAATTGCTGCAATAATGTGTAAGTTTGTTGCTACTTAATCATTGAAAGACCACAGAATTTTTCATCCATTGTATAAGCTGTCAAAATATCACCGCTATAACCAGGGAATCCATCTGCAGTTGGAGATATCTTGCCAGCAAGTACATACACAGCAGACTGTGCTGCTCATCCCCTTCAGATCAATGACACTCAGGGACAGATTGGCCATAGATCTTACTGGGACTTTTCCCAGAAGGCTGGGAGCCTAATGGGTCTGCCTGGTGCAGTGGCAAAATGTTTTGAGTCACCTGGGGGACAAAAGCAGCTGATGTGGATGTAAGGGGCATATGGAGATCTGATGGACATGCAAGGTGCATTTAGTTAGGTTTGATGGCATGTGAAGTGGTGTTCTAAGCATATTGGCCATTTATGACTTTTTGCAGGCAACAATATTAACTTAATTTTATCAATAATGTACATTTTTAGTCCTGTGAGTGGTTGTGGTGGTAGGGGCCCCAGAGCATTGCTTTGACCAGAGGCCCATAATGTTGTTAAGATGGCCCTGCTATACTGTGCGGTGGTAGTCACATTTACAATGTTAATAATGCCAACAGTTAAATAGCGAACGCAATTATAGCGACATATACAAACTTATGTAAAAAGTGACATCCATGATTTCCGACATTTCTTGGATAAATAGCGACAGCACAAAATGCAGATAGTATGACTGCCGACACTTAAAACCGCACCACTTACATTGGCGGCATTAAAATATACCATTTTCATTTAGTTCATTATGATGACTTTATGGCATAAATAACTTTACCAATAAATAAATGGGTGAGTACATACAGGCCACCATAGCAGTTCAAAGCTGTATACAGTTGTCAATATTGTAGTGTTCCCTCTTTCTTCCAAGCTAGACTTAAAGGCCACGCCTGTCATTAGCTGGAAGGTGGAATTATCAGAGCGCAACGGTGGATAAACATTTTTAATTGCTATATGTTGAGTATATCTGCTGATAATGAATGGTGACAATGTAATTAAGGGTTAAAAAAAAAAAAAAAAAAAAAAAAAAAGAGAGACAACATGAAAGCATATTCTGCAAAGTGAAATTGGAAATGTTCGCATGAAAAATTACTTTCATCAATGACCAAAGTAGTCTCGTTATGTAACACCTTTGTAATAAAAAAAACAAAAACACCTTATAACAAATACTACAGAGGTATCACAAGACTGCAGAAAGGTTCAACATTAATTTGTTTAGCGCCAGCAAATTCCATAGCACATTACAATTGGGAACAAACCACTATTACACGGCATGGTTTTATTACCGAGATGGGGAAAAGGGCCCTGCTTACAATATATGGGAAGAAATACATTAAGAGTCTCAGCAAAAAGACACCGCAGGGATTTGAACCCCGTCCTGGATACCAGGAGTGCCAACCACCGGTATCTTTTGCTTTTTTTGGGATTTGACAAACAGGAAAAAAGCAAAACCTGGAAGAACAAGCTTCTTCTCCCAGGAAAAGAAAACCTTGCGAGACTTCCGGAAGAGCGGTGAACTTTTTTGTTTTTAAATCTTGTAATCTAAGAATCTTCTTGGTATTATTGACTTCATGCATGGTGACCTGAAAAAAGTTGAAAACAGACCATACTTGCCCTCCCAATACTACTCTGGAAAACATTAACCAATGACCACCCAGTCCAATGAATGTCTGACATATAGAATAAAGAAAATTACCTTTAAAGACACGTCAAGTTACTTTCCATTAGCGGAGACTGATTTCACACTTTCTTGGATCCAACGCATACAATTACAATACCTTACTAATAGGAGATCCAATTTTTTTGGCTCCTGAGAGACTTCACCCTTCAACCCTAGTACTATTTCAGATATGGGATTGTAGTTTTTGACTGTGGATAATCCTAAAAATCATCACTTATGTAAACAGCAGACTTAATTTTAGTACATGATCAGTGGCAAATCAACAAGTATGATTCTAGGTTGCTTGGCGTGTTTAATTAATGGCTTATATACAACCATTTCAGGTTTTATATATAAATGTAAAATAAAGGATTCCACCTTTTAATTGTGCAAGACTTGCAGGTTTCACTATAGACTATTTATATACAATTTTAGATTTTGTATAGAGTTCAGGACTTATTACTCTCAGAGAAGATTTATCCTACCCCATTGTGACAAGTTGCCAATAGTAGAATACATACCGCTAACCATCAAGAGAACTCTGCAATTTTCAAAAATACGCTGATAGAAGATGTTGAACTCCCTTCAAGATAGAACTTACGCAGCCACTTATGAACCCACACAGTAGTATTTTTTTATGGAATTGAAAAACTAGTTCTTAATACCTTGATCTGAAGCTTATCACGGACCTGAAAAAAGAATCTAGAGACAAGCCGGAGGTTAGCTACCTACCCACCCCAACATAATCCTCAGATATGCAACCACACCCCACCAAGAATACAAGTCAACTTTAAACTAAGTGATGTTCTAATGCATCAAGGGAAATTGAATTACTGTGTGCCATATGTACTGTCGCCATAGTATAAGATATAAAACCGCCATTTGGGCTAAGAAATGGTGTATTCAAGGTTCCTAAAGGTGAATATATAACAATTATTTTGAATATGTTACCTACTTTGCATTAAATGCATTTTCAATTTACTTATTTTATTCTACACCTACTAAAGACAGTAGCATTAAGTTAACTTTCAGAGTAATGGGTATGTGTAATGTTTAATAAAGTTAAAAAGGACCTGCTAAAGTGACATCCTATATCATCTTCCATCAGTGGGTTCCCCAAACATCTTGAATTCCATTTGTACATCTGAGATATAAGCTAGACAGCTTTTCTTTCCTTCCACAAATTTCACAAATCTAGTTTTAGATAAAGCTCCAAGTGCACTTTTTCTTCTGTAGCTCAAGAGTATGGAAAACCAAAATATGCATAATACAACATGTATCTGTATCAGCTGGTACTTAGTGTATTTCAAGCGATATTCAAGATTCGTTTTGTCAGAGGTTTCTGTAAGAGAACAGAAAAACTTCCCCACAACCCAAAAGAGAACAACAACGATCATTTCTTCAACATGGACTATCCCCACTCACCATGTAGTAATCCCAATGTAGCAACTGCTCAGACTATTCCATGCCCATACATTTGGGAATTTTGAAGACATTGAATCCACTACAGACAGCCTACAAAGATGAGGAAGATCCATGCACACACTGCACATTACCTGCTACAGATCCCAAACACTGTTCTAGGGAGTCTGAAAGAAATAAAGCTGGACAAGTTGTGGAATACCCCAAACCCCTTCCCAATGCGCTGTTGAAAGTTGGCCATGAAGTTGCTCACAAATTCACCTTAAAAAGCGCTACATGCCAAAGCACATGGAAAAATCAGGACACCTCGCCAAGCTTTACAAGCCTTTTTCCTTAGATGCCAAGTCCCCAGGAATTCAAGTTCTGCCATAATACCATGAGATTTCTGAAAAGAAAATCTGAAACAAAATTGCCCTCCTCCCAGAGAATAATAGCACACTTTTAGCTAGACATTTAGACAGCTTTTAAAATGAAGATATTCTTGTGTTGAAATGAAACGTTTATATATTTGACTTTTTGGAAAAGCAAAGTTAGTTTTTCAATTCATTAAGCCAAATTCTCATTAATCTCATCCACTCGAAACATGTTACAGTGCTTTATTTCTGCTCCCACCTTTATGAGTACAGTAGTCAGCAAGCTCTTAGGAATGCAAAGTGTGCAACAGACTATCGCTTGCCAGGTTATTTTCAGCTCCAGCACGGTTATGCTTATTCCTTAAAATAAAATTCCTAAGAGAAAAACAAAAACTAGAAGGTCAACCCCATCCCACCCACCCACCAGAAATGTAACTTTAATCAGCTAATGTGAGTTTGGGGTGGTGGACTATTATTGCCATTTAGTGTTACATATTACTGCAGCTCCAATGTGGACATGCTGAAATCTTTAGCATTTATATATGTTAAATCATTCACAACAAACTGTCAGTTTTATTATTTATTTGTTTTAACAAAAGGTAGAGCTTGAAGCACATGAGCTACCCACACTTGATGGATATGTTTGTTAAAGTGAAAAAATGGTTGTGCTAATTGTAGTTAATTTTAACTCCTATTAGCATTCAGGGGTAACAAATTATTACACTTATCTGTTAAAGATGTAGATTCCAAATTCCAAGACTGGTAAAGAAGGACTAGTAATCAGCTTTGGCTTTGCATGCCTGCCTGAGCAAACCATACACACATTCATCCAGATAAAGAGGCTGTATAACATATCCACTTTAGAATTTTTGATCCATGCTAAACTCTTTGGAAACTCAGTTCTTGGTGTAGATTTTTATTGAGATGATTGAGGTAGTAAATGATGGCATTTTATTTCATATGATTATTTCTTGAATATTTTATTAAACATTTTAGTCTTCCAACATCCTATTTCTCTTCGTGTTTTCTGAATACATTTCACTCTTCAAAGATCATACAATAGATTTTATTAAGTTGTTGATGATTTTACGTTTTCAAGTCTTTTCAGAGAGGGATAGAAAAGGCACACTTTCAAATCCTTTTACGTTAGTTAATTATTTAAATATTCTTTTGTGAATTTTGCCAATGAAGAGCTAAGACTTGCGAAATATCAAGATAATACTTATTCCTTCTGAAGAAACACGGTGTGCATCAGACTTTTGGGCTTGTAAGTTCCCTTAATACATTCTGGATGGCCAAACAAAATTGCACTTTTTTGTGGCTAAAGAAATAGTGATTGTGCTCAGTTTCCATTCATTCACCAGAAATACCTTTCTTACTTTAGAACTCCAACGCCATTCTCAATTAATTTGATATGGGCAGTGTCATAAAGATGAATCTGAAAGAGTCTAGACAAAAGACATCGTCCCACAACCCATTCCCAAAACGCCTTTGTTTTCCCCCTAAAGACAATAACACTTTGCAACTACTTAACAGTAATTTTTTTTTTAAAGCTGCAATCCCACCTACTGGTTTTAATTTTCAAGTTTTGTACTTGTTTAATATATATTATATTGCAGAGTTTTTTATATAGGGGGTCCTCCTATATCTCCGACTTTCCCATCTATTGGACATCGGAGGTGCTGCAAACAGCATTCAGAGAAGAGGAGCGTGCCAAAGCCTCTCTACTCAAATCACGTGACTTGTTGCCATAGCAGTAAAATGACACTTTACAATCTGTAAAAAAAATATTAAACAAACAAGTCATCACTGTGCATCGTCCTACAGTAAACCGGAGCGATGTATGTAACAAAACAAACTTTTTTTTTGTAGGATTGCAGCTTTAATTAGTTATCAGTTAATTTTTTAACTTATCAACCTTTCTCCATAACAATGCTACCAGTAATGTGAAGACAAACCCCAAACTACACACCACAACATTTTTAAACATTTGTTAAATGCAACTCCATTTCCCCAAAGTTACAGGGAAAACAGCACACAAACTATGTTGCGATTTAATTTCAAACAGCGGCAAACTGTATTGGAAAATGTACATTTTATAAGCCATGGACATACTATGTTGCATTTATTTTATAAAGCCAGAGTATATGAACAGCTTTATTATTTCTATAGCTGAAGTAGCATTTTTACTACATAAGAGATTTGTAAAACACTAGAATAAGAAATGAGTACAGATGTCTAAAATTCAGTACTCATACCCTTGCCTAGCATAATAGTCACTTAAAATCATTCAGGGCTTTTCATCACACTAGATAGACTGAACAAAAAGAAAGGACAGTCAAGTTAAAATACACAAAAAATAAGTTGAAGACAAACCTTAGCAAACGTTTCAGTCCTTGCTCCTGAACGCATTGCAGATTTGCTTTTCTTATAAGCAACACTATGAATATCTGCAAAAAATCTAGGGAAAAATAATTTACAGACCCCCCTTCCCCTAATACTACATAAAAAAAAACAAAAAAAAAACTAGCAACACATTAGGGTTTACTGTGTCATCAAGCCAGAGAAACGTCACATTACTAACCTGCCTTAATAGATTTTTCTGTACCACAAGACAAAAAAATTCTTACCAAAGTCCACCAGAGGCTGCTGCTCCACAATCTGCTGTTTACCACCACCTTATAGAGTCTATCTACACAGCTAGGGATATGCTAGACGTCTTGATTTTATCAAATCCGCTTACAAGACTATAGTCAGGGCTGGAAACACCGCCATAAAGCACCAGGAAAGATCCCTAGAGATAAGCCTGAAAAACAAGAGCTGCAAAACCCCATGACCACTTCCCCTCCGCACAGGACCCTCACTTACAAACCTATTTGGAATGATGGGGCAAGATGCGTACGATAGGGCGATTACAATACACGCTGTGTTTCTCTTTCGCTCTGCCTTCTGGAACCATCAAGACTGGGAGTTTCTATCACAACCTATTAGTCTTCTCTTTTGTGTTCTCCAATTCTTTCAAGCCGATCTGAAACCACTCAATCTCTCCTGGGATATGTGCTACAGACACTTCATTCTCCATCCTTGTTCAGACAAACTTCACCATATGTTTTTTCCAAAGTACTGCCATCCCAAGTCGACATACAGATAAATTACCAGCTTGCACAACCACAAATAGCATCTCAACAACCAAACCTTGATTTAAGAGTTGTAAGACCTGTGAAGTTCTAAAGTCCACTTGCATAACCTTCAAGAAACCTAATCATTAGAATGTTAAAATATAGAATGCGAGGAATCCTGATGCCAGAGTAATTTCTGTCTAGTAGCATTTCTATGCCATAAACAAAGTCCTTAGTACTTGTCCTGTCCTTCCTTTCAGAGTATCTGTTCCAGTGTTTCTGCTTCTTACTTCATGCTCTTCTAAATCTTCCTTTGTACCCTAAAAAGAAAACCCTGACTCTTCTTAACTTCTATAGTAATTTACTTTTTCTTATTTAAGAACTTCTATATTCAGCTGTAAGTTTCATCTTGTTTTCGTAGCAGTACATAGTAACTATGCTCTTGAATATTTAAAATGAAGCTGTATTCTTGCTTTATATCCTTTGAATAGCTGTCTTGTAAGCCTACATAAATTATGCTGTAGATTTTCTAAACAAGGCTATGTTGTCCTCATAAAAGCCTAGATCTGTTGCTCAATGTAGTTATTCCTTTCTTCTATTTTCAGTGAAAGTTAAAAATATTACAAAAATTCAAAACCATTTGCCTAATCTTTTTAGAATTGCCATTTTATCAAACGGTCCTAACCTTCTCAATTCCTCCTACAGACTTCACGTTGTCAAGCCAATCTGTTCTAGACTTCAATTTCTTTTTCAATCTTGCATCTTCAAACTAAAACAAGTGTTCTAGCCTTCTTAATTCTCCAATCTTCTTTTTTTTTTTTTTAATGGTGTTCTAGCCTTCTCCATTATCATGTCCAATTTCAGATTACATTTGGTCTAGTTATCAGAGCACTCCTTTCCAATCTCCATTCTCCCATAGCTGGCTGTGGCTCTTTAATGCCAATTCTCAACTCTCTTCTTACCAATTTGTATCAGTTTCTATTTCTTGTCAGCTAGATATCAGGCTTCTTACTGCCATATGTGGATAACATTGCAACTGAATTTCACAAAGAAATACAATGTCTCGAAGTAATTTCATACTATAAATCTGGTATCTGCAACAGTAATCTAAACAAAATGAAATTGTTTTTTTTTTTAACCCCCTCAAATAAATTCACCCAATTCTTATTCATCTCCCAGGACTCTGCAGCTTTCATATTACTATTTAGGAAACTGAACCCTACTACATAAAAACTTGTTATCTATTTATATTCTAAAATAAAACCCCTCAACAGTACAAACCACTCCACAGCACCACAGCTAAGCCTGCCTTGCTCTTCCGTAAGTCTGAATGTAAACAACTAGGGACGTCCTTTTATAGACTAGGTGGCTTGCACAGTGATGTATTCTTCCGCCCAATTACATGTCTTCCTGAAGAAAATACAGTAATTAAGTATATCGATAAAAAAAAAAAAGTCCTGACACTATAATATGCGGTATGATTGTGTGTGAATGCAGAGTTTACAGAGGAATCAGTGGTTTATTTGTACGTTTACAATGTATTCAGTTAACTGTAATAATATTGACAAACTTCAGTAACACAATTACCTAATCGCGAGTTTGTAAATTTAGATCCGGCATTCCAGCGGAGGGATATTTCTCTCGCCACACTACCAGCTCAGGCCAGAAGGCCTTGTTGCGCAGCAAAAAGACAACTGGTGCATTGACGCTGTGCGCATGCGCTCCGGAGATGGTGTTCGTGAAGGTTCTGGCATTGGAGATTGCGTAATATGCCCTGGAATGTGGTAGATGTCTGGGACGTGCAGCAGGGCGGAGGGGTACATTGTTACTCACTTTAATCTAGAATCGCTCAATTATTGCTTTAAAGATGACTGTGTTGTAAATTACGTAAAATCCTTTTATGTATCTACCGGTTGCAATTGTTTGAGGTTCGGCAAAGTGCTTAGAATGATACACAAAGATCTAAACTAAACTAAAAAACATAGAGGTGGATGGTCTGCTACTTAGTACCACAATTTGCAAACACGATTTAGTGACTTTACATTGGACAGTAAATGATGTAAAACAAAAAAACAAAACAAAAAAATATTTTATATATATATATATATATATATATATATAAATAAAATGTAATTACTGGTTTCACAAGTATATATTACAACACGTAACAAATGCGTGTGAGGACCAAAACAAAATAAAAACATCTAATTAGATATCTACATTAACAAGCAGGCGCACCTAATAATGGCCACTGAGTGTATAGATAGATAGATATATATAGATATATATATACATACACACTCGTGCTGATAGGTGGGGAAGGGGGACAGGTGGTACAGGTATATATACCGGAGCCCTGGGCCTGCCTGTGTAGTAGTGGGGAAAGTCAACAACCTGGTGTAGTCACGCCCTTCTATGTAGCTGTTGCATGGGCCCCGAGAAGTTGTTGTACTGTGGCCCTAAATTCCTCTTGGCAGATGTAGAGTATATTTACACTTCAACATACACAAATAAAAGATGACTAGAAAGCAATAATGTAATATTCTTGGAATTTAGACTGTAAGCTCCAATGGAGCAGGGACTGATGTGAGTGAGTTCTCTGTGCAGCGCTGCTGAATTAGTGGCGCTATATAAATAGCTGATGATGATTATAATGAAAGGAGCACTAAAACTTAAAAGGGTTTGTTGGGAGGTTATTTGACTTTTCTGTTCTGGATCCAGTGTGTCTGCATTTTCTGGAAATGTCCAACAGACAAAGAATTCTGCATTGCAGGGATAAAATGAGCCAAATCCTGATGCCTGGCTGTACGCCCATTAAAGCAGACAATTCCTTTTGATGAACAGATGATTATTGTGATTTCTGCTATGTAAATGACTTCCTAAAATAACAAACATTCTTCCAGACAGAATGTATGGGCTAGAGCAGTGGTTCCCAAACTTTTGCAGTTCGCAGCACCCTTAGAGTCTCCAAATTTTTTCAAGGCACCCCTCCAAAATAATTATTGAGCAGTCCTGTTTTAGAAGTAGTGGGGTCAAAAAATTGTAATAAGTATTTAGGTCAGGACAGAAATACTTATTTAGTTGTATGCAAAAATGCCCCCTCTGCATCCAGACACTCTGCCCCCTCTGCATCCAGACACACTGCCCCCTCTGCATCCAGACACACTGCCCCCTCTGCATCCAGACACACTGCCCTCTCTCACTCTGCCCTCTGTCACGCTGTCCCCCCTCCTCTGCTCTCTCTCTCACGATGTCCCCCCTCCTCTGCCCTCTCTCACGATGTCCCACCTCCTCTGCCTCTGCCCTCTCTCACGATGTCTCATCTCATCTGCCCTCTCTCACGCTGTCCCCCTCCTCTGCCCAGCTGTCCTTCTCCTCTGCCCCGCTGTCACCCTACTCTGCCCCCCTCCTCTGCACCACTGTTCCCCTCCTCTGCCCCGCTGTCCCCCTCCTCTGCCCCACTGTCACCCTCCTCTGCACCGCTGTCCCCTTCCTCTGCCCCGCTGTCACCCTCCTCTGCACCACTGTCCCCCTCCTCTGCACCGCTGTCCCCCTCCTCTGCCCCGCTGTCATCCTCCTCTGCCCCCCTCCTCTGCACTGCTGTCCCCCTCTTCTGCCCCGCTGCCCCCCTCCTCTGCCCCGCTGTCCCCCTCCTCTGTCCCGCTGTCACCCTCCTCTGCCCCGCTGCCCCCCTTCTCTGCCCCGCTGTCACCCTCCAATGCCCCGCTGTCACCCTCCTCTGCGCCGCTGTCACCCTCTTCTGCCCCGCTGTCACCCTCCTCTGCCCTCCTCCTCTGCCACGATCCCTCTCGCTCCTCTGCCGCGCGCCAGCCATAGAATAAAAGGAAAGAACACAGAAACTTACCAATCCGTCTGTCCACCCCTCCGTCTGTCCACCCCTCCCCTTAGATTGTTCGCTCCTCTGAGCAGGGCCATCTCTCCTCCTGTTTCCACCACTTCTAACTCTGCTCTCCAGCTACCTTGCCCTCCTCCTCCAGGGCCCTCCTCCCCCCTCTGGGGGTCTCCCTGTCTCCTCCGGGATGCCGGGACCCAGCATCCACCTCTCTCCCGCAGCTGTCACTGACGTCGATATTCAGTGACAGCTGCGGGAGAGAGGAGGCTGCCGGGTCCTGGCGCCCGACGGATTGGTAAGTTTCTGTGTTCTTTCTTTTTTCTATGGCTGGCCTGCGGTACCACAATGACAGCGCCGCGGCACCCCTGGGAGCCGCGGCGCACACTTTGGGAACCGCCGGGCTAGAGGCTGGAGAGCTTTCCATCAAAATAGGAGAAGAAAATATTGTATGAAGGATATTAGGGAGGGGTGGAGGCTTAGTTCTTAGGGAAGAAAATGACTCTCCTTTCCCCAAATCACCGGCTTATACATTTTTGAAAACTGTTGAACAGAAATGTGCAAAAAATACTCTAAATTTATAAAAACTGCAATAGCTCCATAAATTGTGTGGCTGTGAATCATACAGATCCTTTTCTCCCCTTTGAATCCATCAGGATCGGCATTGCACATGGTGTGCCTAGGCACACCTTAACACACTGCCAAAGTTTCACCCCACAGCTACTTCACGAAACAGAGCTGCTGCCCGGCCATGGCATCAGCTCCTCACATCATCCAGTGCGGAACAGAAGACTGGAGCCAGCACACGGACCCTTCACACAGACAGGTGAGTTGAGTCACACGTATAAAAACAGCAGTATTTTATGTGTTTAATGGTAATGTGTATGTTTGCTTAATAGGAACTGGGAACACTACTGTGTGGCATAATAGGAACTGGGAACACTACTGTGTGGCATAACAGGAACTGGGTCCATTATTGTGTGGTATAATAGGAGCTGGGGGCACTTCTACTTGGCATAATAGGAGCTGGGGACATTACTATTTGACATAATATGAACTGGGGGTACTACTGTGGCATAATATGAACTTGGGACACTGTTGTGTGGCATCATATGAATTGGCACTACAATGACATAATATGATCTTGGGGCATTACTGTCTGGCATAATATGAACTGGGGGTACTACTGTGGCATAATAGGAACTGGGGGCAATACTGTTGCAAAATATTAACTGGGGCACTACTATGGCATTTTATGAACTGGAGGCACTACTGTGTGGCATATTATGAACTGGGGGCACTACTGTGTGGCATATTATGAACTGGGGGCACTACTGTGTGGTATATTATGAACTGGGGCACTATTTTGTGGCATAATAAGAATTGAAGACACTACTTGCCCATACATTTGAAGTAAATGGGAAGAGGTTGGAGAGTGACCCAGCTCTGGCTGAAATTATAGCCACACAAATTTTATGGTGTCCATGCCCATTCTGGTGATGTGGCATGGAAACCCCTCTCTAGAAATCCTGTGTTTGCCCCTGATAGGGTAGGACAAACACCAGCTTTTTGTCAAAATGCTTAACTTTCTCTTGCACAGCCATTTGGAGGACACTGCTGACCATGGGGTATAGAGGGCGCTGTGCTGGGAGTAAGGCACTAAATTCTAAAATCCTTGACTGGCCTACGCCCTCACCTCTATGCCCTCAGAACAGATGACAATCAGTTTTTAATAAGTGTATACGGAGTAGGGCACATTTTAAATTAGTTTCTTTTATTTTCATTTTACTTTAGTAAAATAGTGTTCACGGAAGCGGGGAGGGTGCTTTCCGGGCTCCCTTGCCGCCTCCCTCTCTCCACCACTGCTCCCAGCAAAGGGTCACCCGGAAGCTGAACCAGGGCAGCGAGGACTGCACCGGGATCTACGCCATGAAGCCACAGTTTTTCCCAAGCACGGTAGGGATATGGCTACTGGCAGTCTGCACGCCCCATCTACTGAGGTGTGGCAGACAGCCTTGAAGGTAGCAGGGGATAGAAGCCTGGTGGGGGCTGTAGCTAGTCTAGCTCGCAGGGTCTGTGGAAGTACAGGCAGAGCCGCCATATTGAGAGAGGCAGAGAGGAGGAGGTTTTGTTAGCCCTAGCCAAAATTGTGGTAAGTTGGGCCAAAGCCTAATATGCAGATAACAGAACAGGTATTATGGTGGTACAAGTATCAGGGCACTGGGTGGGGGAAGGCACTGGCCAAATTGTTTACAGTGGTTATGGCCCATGGGCTATAGAAGGCCTGTAGGACTACTACTATGAATGGCACAGCCGCTTATACCGCACATAGGTGGCTGCCTCAAGTACTACTTGATGTGGCTGCATCATTCACTGGTAAAATATTGGTCCTGAAGGACTCCTGTAGAATATAAGAGGCCTATAGGACGAATATTGCATCAGTGAAAAATGTGGTTGCAGAGGCTGCTTCCAGCTACTCCACTAGAAACTACTGGGGAGCCTGGAGCTGGCCCAGAACAGACCACCACTGCTCCAGGCAGACCCAATAGGCTACCAGCCTACTGGGAAAAGTCCCTGTAAGGTCTATGGCCAATCTGTCCCTGAGTGTTATTGTACTGCTCATCATCCCCTGTCAAATAGAAACCAGAAGGGAATGAGGAGCAGAGTCAGCTGTGTATGTAATTGCTGGCAAGATAATTCCAACTGAAGATGGATTTACAACCAGTCCATTTGACCCTATTCCCTCCCAACTACTCCGCTCCCTCTCCTCCACTGCATGCCCACCTCTAACTCACCTCATCAACCCGTCTCTCTCCAAGGGCACATTTCCATCCTCCTTTAAACATGTGCTCATCTCACCTATTCTAAAGAAACCATCCTCATCTCTCGATCCAGCCTCTCACTCCAACTACCGCCCTATTTCTCTCTTCCCCTTTGCCTCCAAACTACTTGAGCAATTAGTGTACAACTCCTGTCTCACTTTCTCTCCCCTCATTCCATTCTCGACTCTCTGCAATCAGGCTTCCGCCCTCAACATTCCACTGAAGCTGCTCTCACAAAAGTGATCAATGATCTACTTACTGCAAAATCTAATTGTAATTTCTCCATTCTCCTAGACCTCTCTGCTGCTTTTGATACTGTTGATCACCCTCATCTCCTACACACCCTTCACTCCATTGGCCTTCGTGACAGGGCCGTCTCTTCCATTGGGCACAATGGGCAGGTGCCCGTGGCCCCTGCGGGCAAGAGGGCCCGTCCGAGGCAGCGCTGTAAAAAAAAATCCTGAAAAAAAAAAAAAAAAGAAATTACTTACCTTGCGGTCACATCAGTGGCGATCCGGCTCCCTCCCTGGTCCCCTCTTCCATGCTGTGCTCACAGTGAATGCTGGGCGTGATGTCACACACAGCATTCACTGCGAGAACAGCACGGAATAGCACAGAAGAGACTCAGCGACGTGGAAAAAAGAAGAGAAGGGGATCAGACTTAAGGTAAGTAAAGGCGGGCCCTATATATATATATATATATATATATATATATGTAAAAAACATATACACACTATATATATATATATATATATATATATATATATATATATATATTTTTAGGGGCCCGATGCACTGCTTTGCTAGGGGGCCCATAAAGTAGTTAAGGTGGCCCTGCTTTGTGACACAGTCCATTCCTGGTTCACTTCCTACCTAACGAACCGCTCCTTTAGTGCAGGGGCTGATCTAGTAAATTGCTATACCTGGGGCGATTTAGGCCCCGCAGTCTTTCTGACACCTAAGGCTGCTGGCGGCTGCACACTATGTGCAGGTCCGCTCGGCAGTGACAGTGTGCTGCACGGCTGCTCTGATTGTGTTTAAAACACAATCAGAGCAGCCAGGCAGCACACTGTCACTGCCGAATGGACCTGCACATACCGTGCAGCCGTCGGCAGCAAGTCCCTGCTAGGGGGGGCGATTGCCCCCCCCCCTGGATCCGCCACTGCTTTAGTGGACCGTTCAATTGTTGCCGTTTCCCGCAGCGTTAAAAGTATTACTTTTATTACGGCAATAAGACGGATTTCAGCTGCGAACTCAAATCCAGCGTGAAAGGTACCATAATAACGGTACGCGTACTATTACCGTAATAGTGCGCACGCCGCGTTACTTTTACATGTAACGCCAAGAATTGAATATGCCCCTAAGAGTCTAGTCAATTAGCCTTGAGGTTCCGTTGCAATCTCGCGGCTATGTTTATGAGCGCATTACAGGCAATTATGGTAATGATGACGTAGCTTAGGTGTGAGCATAAGTAAGGGAAGATCCTTACCTACATCATCAGGCAGAAACATAGCTGTGATATTACTACAGAACCATGCAGCTAATTGAATCAAACCCTTACTGCTCAAAATGTCCTGGTTTAGAAAAAAAAAACCTGCTCTTTGACTAGTTTAGATCTAGGATAGATATACAAAGTAGAAACTAATGCACTGATCTATATTGAATATTAGCATAATTAGATGAACTGGTTTTCAAGTTATTCATAGTTATATAATTGCAACTTTGTTATTAAATCTCATCAGAAAAACAAATGATTCATATCCTGTATATCCATTTCCTATTATTAGAGGTGCCGTCACAATGTTTATGTTTCATGAGTCTTAAATAGTTTCATATAACGTGCATTAATGTATTCACATGTCACATGGATTGCAGGGTTCATATATTTGTCATAGAGAAACATCACATATTGTTTACATACTGTATTATTATGATGACGCAGTCTCTATAAAACGTGCGCAGTAAGTTGCTGAAACATCGCCCTAAACCAGAGACAGCCGGTCTGAACTGGCTGCCCGACCGGATCTATAGCTTACCACCGATTACACTTTAGTATCATTGCGCTACCACTGCGCCATTTTATACTGCACATGAATCACAGATACAAAATGTCCGCTGGTAACAAAGTAATGTTAGGAGTGAATTAGCTATTTATTTATGATGTCGGGAAAATCTCGTAATGACGCCATAAATATACATATTAACGACTATACTCTGTATTCATACGACCACGCATCGGTTTTTATAATTGTTCCAGTTTTAATTTAGTCACATACTGTGGCTTGGTTACATTTATACACTGATAAACATCTCTAGTATCGTGACGAAACGTTTTTGCGGAGGAAAGTTATTTTACAGAAAGATTCCACATAAGTATAATAAACGCGGATACATTATTTTTTTTAGATAACATTGTTTTTGTGTTTTATTTCTAGTTACAATGTACTGCTCATTTCCTGTAACTCATCCAGCTACATTCATTGGAATGGCTGTTACTATTAATGAAATTATTTTCTTACAGTACTATTTTCTACAAGAAACGCCCTCCACAAACCGCATTTGTGCTGCAGCGGAAGGATACATTGATGAAAGCACCAATCACTATCTTCGTCACAATCCGAGACTACAAGTAAACGCTGCTCAGTAACAACAGCTCAGTCTCGACGTAGAAACTGCAGGAAGAAGACATCATCGGTGAAGACGGCTATAATCATCATATTCAGTAGCGCCACTGTAATGCTTTGTCTCCTCTGTACGTACATGTATCTGCTGTTTTATATGCTCCAGTTCCAAGACTCTGTCGTACGTGTAAGGTATTTCTCATTTGTTCAGACTGGTGTTAGTGATTCATAAATATACCATTTGATCGGTTATTAGTACAGGTTACTATTGTGCCTTTAGGGAACGCGATGTAGCCCTGTGATCGCTACATCTTGTAACTAATAGATACATATTGCAAATGTGACGGCGCCTTGTACTTTATATATTGTACTTATGATTCGGCGCCTGATGTACAGTATTACTGTGTATAGTCTGATAGTATTGTGATACAGCACTTGTTACATATTGTGTAATACATTAGTTACATATTGTAATGCAAGTTTACTTGACGTCATTTATTACAAACTGGAAATGTAGCGCACGATAAGGGGCTATATAATTTGCAGCTGATGGGTATTAGGACAACGCTATACATGTAATCACAAGATCCACGGTTTATTGTACCATATACCGTGTATATTAAGGTTAGTGAAAGCAGCCTATTGTTAAAGATGGCCGCCAGCCGCAGTGGAGGGGGTGGAGCTAATGTCTCCTGTGGGATTAGTCATTTGGGGCAGGACTAGCGTCTGCTGTCCGTCACAGCTATTGCTATGGTTACCACATTAATACCCGCCCACACATAAAGATGGCCACGCCTTTCGTTGGCGTTAATGCATCGTGACGACTTTGTTCGCCCATGTTTATTATTTTTTGTGCAGCAGTTAAATCAGTTTGTGTATAACTAAATGGTATGTTTATGAATATTTAAATAAACTGTAATAATGGAGTTGTAAAACAGCTGATACATGTAATTTGTTTGCTCAGACGTTTTATCGCAGCATATTGTGATACAGCATCTATTGCTCTACACTCTTATACGAATGGACTTTATTGTTGGATATTTCATAAAACTGAAGAGTTATGACAAAGAAGACGTCACTACACCGCAGTCCTGAGGAAAACTTCATGGCTATGTGCATTTTAATGTAATGTGTAGCAGGCGGGGGGAGTGTTTTAAGCTGCTTGTTTTATGGTTATACTTGATCAATATTACATAAATTGCGATGTTTTTTTACACTATTTAATCCACCTTAAATATTACTTGATGTGACTTAGTTTTGAGTACTTTTCCTTGTAGCAGGTGTGAAACCCTATTGTAGTATCTGACAGGCTTAATTAATAACATTGCAGCTATTAGTTTTGCCTTTGTAAATGTGATTTAATTCACTGGTTTGAACCTAAGTAAAGTGTTATGAGTGGAATTTAACATCACACTTGTGAATTTTTTAGCATGATTATTTTTCTTCTGTTTCTGTAGGTACATTGATAGGTTCCTGTATTCATGATCTTTACCCATTAATACCCCTAAACACCAGGCGCCACAAGTGAAACCGTGTATGCAGGTCTCTTGTAACCATGCAGGTGTCTTGTATGTTTACTCTTTACCAGTTCATAGCTTCTCAACACATCTGGGAAGAAACTGCACCCTTAGGTGGCCTGTTCACAGCCCTTGGGTGAGCAGAAAAGCCGTCCAAACATTTAGACTGTCGAAATAGCCAAGCGTCCTTTATCTGGTAAGCATACTTTCATATGGAGTATCGCCTCCTGTAGCCAACTTGTGCAGGAACACCTATGTGAGTTAGCGCGCCACTAGCAAACCTTTTCTCTGCACATATATTAAATATTTAAAACTTCTAATTTTACTCTAGTACTGTATCAGGCTATGCAGGTGTCTGAAACGTATTGTTGACAGACTTAGCATTGTGCATACCATACAAATATGTTCTTTCTAATGGAGTCTTAACTATTTTTCAATGTTTACTCCATTTATTAAGCACTTAACCTACTACCTTATTTTACTGTCATAAAACCACAGGTTTGGCAAGTTAAATGAAGCCAAACTGATTTCAAATATCCATCCTATCAAATAGCAGAACCAGAGAAGTAGTCTTAATATTGAAATTATTTTCCGACGACTAAATTGTTACGTTACTGTAACTTTTAATGCCCTGTTCCATAACAAGTTTGGATTTTTTTTTTTACATTTCTTCCTAGGTAGTTGTCTTTAAGCTGTTTCTGTTGGCTCAGATGATTCTTCAGAAAATTATTTGATAAAATATGTTCAAGTAAGGTCTTTTCATGTGGTATATTTGTCATTGTAACAGATCTGTATTGTGTCCTTTGCCATGCTCAAACACTTGTGAAATACTTAATTTGTTTTCATTAAATTTGTAAAGATAAATGTCTTGTTTCAATGTCTCTTTGTTAAAGGTGGGGTGCAAACTGCCAGTGATATTTTTCAGGCAGGAGTGAAGTGAGCTGAACAAGGTGTAGTTCATATTGCTACCATCTGCCAGTCCTGTCCCAGAGTGTTCCTGCAAATGCTAAGTACACTGTGTTATGGTTCAACTTGGTAAACCCTCTTTAATTAACACACTGTCCTAAACACTGGTTTTATGGATAGGCTTGTTATTCCAAACTGCAATCTGGCAGATACAAATCCTCAAGTGGAAGACAACGGTTTCCCGTCTGAAAAGTGCTTGGTTTTCCTTGGACAGGTTACTCGTCCTCAGTGAGTCAGGTTACTCGTTATCAACGAAGGAGGTGGGAAGTGAACAGCTACTGTTACAGATAAGTCTATTAAAAGGTCAAAAATTCTGCATGTTTTACATGTCACAATCGCCAGACTAAGTGACAATTCTCCATGGTTTATACTGCTGTCAAAATGTGCATCTGTTTACATGCACCCATCAGACAGTTCCAGATTTCTGCAGTCTTGCATATAAGAGATTAAAGGAACTGTAGCCTGAATATTATTATTGTAAATGTGACTAGCACGTTGGACTGTATAGTGCTACTCATAGTTTTGTTATGCGTCTGTATTGGCTATGGGCAAACTCAGTCTAAACTGCCAACTATTTGCCTATTTTACATTTTCCATGTTATTTATGGCTATATACAAATGGTGTGACATGTTTATTTGCCATTGGCAATAAGATTTATCACAATGAGTATTATCACGCCTCCATAAGACTTAAAGCAGAGCTCTTGTGGATGATAAAAGGGGTAATGGCTAGAGCATACAATTACTGGCACCTTTCATGAATGATCAGGTCTACAAGTTGTTCAGCTACTGCCATAAAAGTAAGCAGACCTACAAACAAGTGTTTTTTTTTTATACATCCATTAATGGTTCCAGTATGCATACAATATAGGATTTATGCCTGTTTAATTGGAAGGCAGTAAACTTATTGACGGGTGGCTTGCTTTTCCCTCTAAAATACTTTGCAAATACTTAAGTTTTGAAATCGGCTGACATATAATTTATACACTTCTTGTTCTTTTCTGGTCTATTTGGTCCTAACTGCTGTTTAGAGACTTAGAAACCAAGTTACCTGTTCTGCATAATCCGAAGCTTTTTGCGTAAGAATTGATGATCACCTAATGGTATGGTTTCTTGGGTCCTTAGAACCATTGTAAAGGTATGCTCATGTGCTGATCCATATTGGATGGAGTAAAGTGGAAATAACTCATCAATGCATGTAAATATATAGTCACTGACTGATGAAAACTACCATTAGTCCTGGGTGGGGATCAAATATGGGCCACTGCTCTGCATACATTTCATGCTTGTATACCAACTAAAAAAGGTGCAATTCTTTAAACTTAAATGGTTTTGAAAGTATGCTGCAGGCTTCATATTGTAATTATTTTACATTAAACAGCAATAGCATCCCTGCAAATTTAATGGAATATATGGCAAGTCCCTCAACCCATACTTCTATGGAGAATACTTGAATTGCCACCTTGAATACTTGACTGCTTATATAAAGCATGATTTTCTACAGAGTAAACAATATTGCTTCCCAATATATATAGTGTGTATGTGAAAACCAATGATGCTCTAATGCATGGGAATGAGCAGTTTTTAAAGAACTACACTGAGGTAAATCTGATATGTACAATGTGGGTTATCAGCAATTTATGACAAATTACTAAGCTTACTTTTTTTGCCACTCCAGAAATAAAAGCATTCTGTCTGTTCTTTGGGAGAAGTTAAGGTGGTCGGTCTTGCAACCTTGTGGCCACAGCTGAATGACTGCATTTTTTAGATAACTAATTCACTCAGAAGGTCATTAAAAGTATACCACTCGTATGTGTCTGCAAGTTACAGAACCTTTAGCATCATGTTCAAGCATACAGGTATGGAGTCCTGCAAAATTCTGTAACACAAATTGAGGCAGTAATTTGTATTTCACATTATTCGACTGACCCCTTTCATCTCACTGTGAGATAACGTGTGTGGACAAGTCACTGTACCTAAAACACAAGCTCAACTCCTTAAGGTAAAAATGTAAATCTTGGTTGGGACATTACATACATGGACTGATTGTTTAATCTGCTGTGTCATGTAGCCCTTCTTTGCTTGATTGTAACGTGCATCTATCTGTGAGAGCACCTTAAAATGCTCCCTATGACCATGGTTTGCGCATGAAGGATTTGTGGTATTACGTAACTGCAACAATAAGTTAAGACTTTTTGTAAAGTGATTTGTAAGTTTAATCAATAGTCATGACATCTATTTTTCACTGACTAAGGATTTCAATTTGTTGGTGCCCTAGTGGTTTAAATTTGTTTAATTATCACCTTCATTATAAGTACATAATGTGTATCCTTCATAATAGCTTGTGGATTGTTTACTTGAAATCCAACACATGCTATATTGCCACAATATTTTCAGTTTCTGAGGTGATTTCACCCAAACTATTTTTCTTGACTTTCATATATAGTCTACACATGTACACCCTGCTTTACAAATCTAGCTAAAATTTCATCTTGTATTCTCATACAGCATTTGTGTAAAATAGTTTAAAATGGCTTCATGCATTAAATGTTAGACATTGGGAACATTGATAAATTAGATGTTTGGTTTAAACGCCATAACACGGTAGACTTGATAAACGCATTTCAGAGGTGATGTACATTCTTGCAGTGATAAAAGACCACATAATTGATCTGTCACGGAGTGAATGGAAGTTCACAACTTCCAACCATCTGTTTCCATTCAGAAATGCTAGTAACTGGATATGTTTTACTATGTGGCTATTAGAATATGTTTTTCTCTTTCCTACCATTGGGGGACACTGCAAAACATTGGGGTGAAGTAGGTGGGCTAGAAGTTTTGGCACTTATAAACTTGTTGTTTTCTCACACTCCTCCCCTACTATGCCCCCCTTTTCAGCTCAGAACGCAGTTGTTTTTAAGTGCCTAGGATATAGGTCACTTGGGTATAGGCTCCTGCCTATACTTCAGTTAGTTTTAGTTTCCATGTTTTTATTTTATTTCCTTCTTTTTCAGGTGCAGCGCAGGGACCTCAAAAGACCCAGGAGAGTGAATAGCTTGTCGCTTCCTTCACTTGGGTCCCTGCTGAGGGGGAGCAGCAGCCTTTCAGCTCACTCCCCCCTTGCACATATGCCGGCATTCTGCCACTAGACAGAACGAGCTGAGAAGTCCATATTTTTTATCTTTAGCTTGCCACATTGCCAGGACGCGACTAGAGAATCACAGGACGGGCAAGAGTGAAGCAGTTAATAGCCTTGCCTCTCGCCCCAACTTATTTACCGGCATCCCCCCTTTAGGCAACGAGCAGGTGGCACAGGTCGCAATCGCACTTCACAGGAGGCGACCGCAGAACCGGACAGTGAGCTACAGGTCTGGGCATCTAAATATGGTACCTGTAGCGCCGACCGACAGCCATACTATAGATAGGTTGTTCGGCGGCGCATGTAGGTTGTCATTACGGAGGAAGTCTGGGGTCGGAACTTCACCCTTCATCTAAAAGTTTGCTGGGCTTCAGCAGTCGGCAGCCATTTTCGGAACCTGATGCAGATATACACATGACGCTGCACGTTTCCCTACCTGCCCTCTGCAAAAGGTACCTCTGTATTTTGTGTTCAAGTTTAACGATTCAAAGGGTGGTTCCTCCTGATCATTCTGTTCTTTAAACAGACAGCACTGCTGTCAGGGAGTGAATGGCTAATCAGGATTTACTTAGTAAACATACTGGGTATAAATCCTAGGACACAGGTGATATAGAGAGAGATATATATATATATATATATATATATATATATGAGTACAAATCTTATTCAATACTTAAATTAGGACAAAACTATTTTGTTTGCTTTGAATTTTATATTTCAGCCATTGAATCTTTTCACGTACAGTCAGACCAAATTGATATATTGGCCACATGGAGAGAAGCAAATTTAAATTCTCTGGTTACCTATAGTATCTGTGATTCACTCACTGACTGTGGACACCTGTGTCTGTTGAAGTTGGCATCTTGGTAACACTTTCCAACACTGATAGAGATGAAGCGCTATACTTCATAGGCATGAAACCAGCACTGAAAACATAATTCAGAGCCGAAAGTTAATTCATTTTGGTCATTGGTGAATGTTTGTAAGTGAAGGTGGTATTTGGAAATTTGCAATCACAGCATTTAAAAGAAAAGAACAAAGCTCATACCTTTGCATGATTTGCAATCAATGTGGGGTTTTCACCATATCTGAAGAGCTAAATAATTCAGTAGGTATCTAATATTTTAAAATTAATTGTTAACGGGTACCAAATTGTTCTCATCTTTAGAGCCAAAGTGTGAAAATGTGAACTCTCATGAAAGGAAATAAAAAGCTGCTGCACAAAGTGTGTTGCAAACCTAATTGTACTGACTTAGTGTATGCTCAGTCGCAGTATCTTCACAAACATTAGCAAACTAAATAAGTACTATAGCAGTGTATCAACTGGGAATTAAGTATTTACTGCACATTTTCCTATGGTATGAAGCAAATTCCACATTGTGTGAAGGAATGTGACAAATTCTAAGGTTTTTTGGAATAGAAAACATGACTTCCCTTTTTCTAAAGACATGTAAAAGGAGTTGTTTGCAGCTTGCGAGGTTCGGAGTTGATGGTATAGGTACAGATCTGTTGGCAAATCAAAAGTAAAAATGAATAGGACTTCAGTTTTTACTCACTTTATTCAATAGTTAAGTTAGTGCTCCTATGGTGTTTCTCTCAATGCACATTGAATGCTTCGCTCTACAAAATTGTAAATCAAAACAACTCTTCAAACTTCATAGAAGAAATGTAACCACTATATTGCTTAAATTTATTTTTTGTATTGCCTGGACTCCATGCTATCAAATCATCAGTACAAATTCCAGACTGGCCAGCTCTATGCATCAATAGCAAAAGAAGATTTATTTTACTAAAGGGGCAAAATTAAGTATTTAGATGTGACTTGATATGACGCTTCTATGTATGTAAAAATCCATTAATTTTATGTTTGACAATTAAGATAATTGTGTTAGGAGACCATAATTTTGAAAAGACTAATTCTCAATTAATATGTAAGAGTTTAACTTAAATGACAGTGCTTATGTACCATTATAACAGAAGACTACTGAGGAGGAGAGCGTGGCTTCTTTTTGGTTCCAGGTTTGGTAAGTTGAATAGGAGATGTAGATGTTCCCTCTCGCTATTTTCCAGCTTCTGAATGGACTCCTCTATGGTATAGAAGGCTTGGATGAAGATTTAATCGCACACACAACACAAGTACATTGATTACAGCTGGGTGGATGAGATATTGCATTTGAGACTATTTGGTGGGAACTGGTCTTCTTATCGCTCTCCGCGGTTACATTCGAATTTCAAGAAGGACCTCTCATTCAAGGTCAACAAGAGTTTTCATGCTCTAGTGTATAGTTAAATCATATTTGGAAGCTATTGAAGAATGTATTTCTCTGTGGAAGGACTCTTTGTTCTTTATATCCAACAGTTACATCCAAGGCAGACCATACTGAAACTGGTAACAAGTCCTAAGGATACATGGTACCTCTTTACTGATCTGTGAGCATAAATATGCCTGTTTTGTAATATTGAGGATTTTCACCTTATTTAGAAGATTAGAAAGGATTTAATTCGTCTGGTATGGTTTCTTTTCTTCTCATTTTGTCAAAGATGGGGATGGTTCTCTAATGTTATATGTTTCTTTGGGGAATGTGCTTTGTTTCCTCTTCAACAGATGTATGCAGAATCTAAAATGCCCACTAAACGTCTTGGCCATTATTGTAAGTGTCTTGATCTGTCCCGAATCTGCACCAGTATTACCATATTACAGTCAGAAGGGAAATGGATGAAATAAAATAAATTGGGTGAGGAAGGAGGATCTGTTTGTTTGAGGTTGTTGCCGTTGTAGCTCTATAACAGAAGACTACTGAGGAGGAGAGCGTAGCTTCTTTTTGGTTCCAGGTTTGGTAAGTTGAATAGGAGATGTAGATGTTCCCTCTCGCTATTTTCCAGCTTCTGAATGGACTCCTCTGGTATAGAAGGCTTGGATGAAGATTTAATCGCAAACACAACACAAGTACATTGATAGTACATTGATTACAGCTGGGTGGATGAGACGTTGCAATTGAGACGATTTGGTGGGAACTGGTCTCCTTATCGCTCTCCGCGGTTGCATTCGAATTTCAAGAAGGACCTCTCATTCAAGGTCACCAAGAGTTTTCATGCTCTAGTGTATAGTTAAATCATTTTTGGAAGCTATTGAAGAATGTATTTCTCTGTGGAAGGACTCTTTGTTCTTTATATCCAACAGTTACATCCAAGGCAGACCATACTGAAACTGCTAACAAGTCCTAAGGATACATGGTACCTCTTTACTGATCCGTGAGCATAAATATGCCTGTTTTGTAATATTGAGGATTTTCACCTTATTTAGAAGATTAGAAAGGATTTAATTCGTCTGGTATGGTTTCTTTTCTTCTCATTTTGTCAAAGATGGGGATGGTTCTCTAATGTTATATGTTTCTTTGGGGAATGTGCTTTGTTTCCTCTTCAACAGATGTATGCAGAATCTAAAATGCCCACTAAACGCCTTGGCCATTATTGTAAGTGTCTTGATCTGTCCCGAATCTGCACCAGTATTACCATATTACAGTCAGAAGGGAAATGGATGAAATAAAAAAAATTGGGTGAGGAAGGAGGATCTGTTTGTTTGAGGTTGTTGCCGTTGTAGCTCTATAACAGAAGACTACTGAGGAGGAGAGCGTGGCTTCTTTTTGGTTCCAGGTTTGGTAAGTTGAATAGGAGATGTAGATGTTCCCTCTCGCTATTTTCCAGCTTCTGAATGGACTCCTCTGGTATAGAAGGCTTGGATGAAGATTTAATCGCACACACAACACAAGTACATTGATAGTACATTGATTACAGCTGGGTGGATGAGACGTTGCAATTGAGACGATTTGGTGGGAACTGGTCTCCTTATCGCTCTCCGCGGTTGCATTCGAATTTCAAGAAGGACCTCTCATTCAAGGTCACCAAGAGTTTCATGCTCTAGTGTATAGTTAAATCATTTTTGGAAGCTATTGAAGAATGTATTTCTCTGTGGAAGGACTCTTTGTTCTTTATATCCAACAGTTACATCCAAGGCAGACCATACTGAAACTGGTAACAAGTCCTAAGGATAACATGGTACCTCTTTACTGATCTGTGAGCATAAATATGCCTGTTTTGTAATATTGAGGATTTTCACCTTATTTAGAAGATTAGAAAGGATTTAATTCGTCTGGTATGGTTTCTTTTCTTCTCATTTTGTCAAAGATGGGGATGGTTCTCTAATGTTATATGTTTCTTTGGGGAATGTGCTTTGTTTCCTCTTCAACAGATGTATGCAGAATCTAAAATGCCCACTAAACGCCTTGGCCATTATTGTAAGTGTCTTCATCTGTCTCGAATCTGCACCAGTATTACCATATTACAGTCAGAAGGGAAATGGATGAAATAAAATAAATTTGGTGAGGAGGGAGGATCTGTTTGTTTGAGGTTGTTGCCGTTGTAGCTCTATAACAGAAGACTACTGAGGAGGAGAGCGTGGCTTCTTTTTGGTTCCAGGTTTGGTAAGTTGAATAGGAGATGTAGATGTTCCCTCTCGCTATTTTCCAGCTTCTGAATGGACTCCTCTGGTATAGAAGGCTTGGATGAAGATTTAATCGCACACACAACACAAGTACATTGATAGTACATTGATTACAGCTGGGTGGATGAGACGTTGCAATTGAGACGATTTGGTGGGAACTGGTCTCCTTATCGCTCTCCGCGGTTGCATTCGAATTTCAAGAAGGACCTCTCATTCAAGGTCACCAAGAGTTTCATGCTCTAGTGTATAGTTAAATCATTTTTGGAAGCTATTGAAGAATGTATTTCTCTGTGGAAGGACTCTTTGTTCTTTATATCCAACAGTTACATCCAAGGCAGACCATACTGAAACTGCTAACAAGTCCTAAGGATAACATGGTACCTCTTTACTGATCTGTGAGCATAAATATGCCTGTTTTGTAATATTGAGGATTTTCACCTTATTTAGAAGATTAGAAAGGATTTAATTCGTCTGGTATGGTTTCTTTTCTTCTCATTTTGTCAAAGATGGGGATGGTTCTCTAATGTTATATGTTTCTTTGGGGAATGTGCTTTGTTTCCTCTTCAACAGATGTATGCAGAATCTCAAATGCCCACTAAACGCCTTGGCCATTATTGTAAGTGTCTTGATCTGTCCCGAATCTGCACCAGTATTACCATATTACAGTCAGAAGGGAAATGGATGAAATAAAATAAATTGGGTGAGGAAGGAGGATCTGTTTGTTTGAGGTTGTTGCCGTTGTAGCTCTATAACAGAAGACTACTGAGGAGGAGAGCGTGGCTTCTTTTTGGTTCCAGGTTTGGTAAGTTGAATAGGAGATGTAGATGTTCCCTCTCGCTATTTTCCAGCTTCTGAATGGACTCCTCTGGTATAGAAGGCTTGGATGAAGATTTAATCGCACACACAACACAAGTACATTGATAGTACATTGATTACAGCTGGGTGGATGAGACGTTGCAATTGAGACGATTTGGTGGGAACTGGTCTCCTTATCGCTCTCCGCGGTTGCATTCGAATTTCAAGAAGGACCTCTCATTCAAGGTCACCAAGAGTTTCATGCTCTAGTGTATAGTTAAATCATTTTTGGAAGCTATTGAAGAATGTATTTCTCTGTGGAAGGACTCTTTGTTCTTTATATCCAACAGTTACATCCAAGGCAGACCATACTGAAACTGGTAACAAGTCCTAAGGATAACATGGTACCTCTTTACTGATCTGTGAGCATAAATATGCCTGTTTTGTAATATTGAGGATTTTCACCTTATTTAGAAGATTAGAAAGGATTTAATTCGTCTGGTATGGTTTCTTTTCTTCTCATTTTGTCAAAGATGGGGATGGTTCTCTAATGTTATATGTTTCTTTGGGGAATGTGCTTTGTTTCCTCTTCAACAGATGTATGCAGAATCTAAAATGCCCACTAAACGCCTTGGCCATTATTGTAAGTGTCTTCATCTGTCTCGAATCTGCACCAGTATTACCATATTACAGTCAGAAGGGAAATGGATGAAATAAAATAAATTTGGTGAGGAGGGAGGATCTGTTTGTTTGAGGTTGTTGCCGTTGTAGCTCTATAACAGAAGACTACTGAGGAGGAGAGCGTGGCTTCTTTTTGGTTCCAGGTTTGGTAAGTTGAATAGGAGATGTAGATGTTCCCTCTCGCTATTTTCCAGCTTCTGAATGGACTCCTCTGGTATAGAAGGCTTGGATGAAGATTTAATCGCACACACAACACAAGTACATTGATAGTACATTGATTACAGCTGGGTGGATGAGACGTTGCAATTGAGACGATTTGGTGGGAACTGGTCTCCTTATCGCTCTCCGCGGTTGCATTCGAATTTCAAGAAGGACCTCTCATTCAAGGTCACCAAGAGTTTCATGCTCTAGTGTATAGTTAAATCATTTTTGGAAGCTATTGAAGAATGTATTTCTCTGTGGAAGGACTCTTTGTTCTTTATATCCAACAGTTACATCCAAGGCAGACCATACTGAAACTGCTAACAAGTCCTAAGGATAACATGGTACCTCTTTACTGATCTGTGAGCATAAATATGCCTGTTTTGTAATATTGAGGATTTTCACCTTATTTAGAAGATTAGAAAGGATTTAATTCGTCTGGTATGGTTTCTTTTCTTCTCATTTTGTCAAAGATGGGGATGGTTCTCTAATGTTATATGTTTCTTTGGGGAATGTGCTTTGTTTCCTCTTCAACAGATGTATGCAGAATCTCAAATGCCCACTAAACGCCTTGGCCATTATTGTAAGTGTCTTGATCTGTCCCGAATCTGCACCAGTATTACCATATTACAGTCAGAAGGGAAATGGATGAAATAAAATAAATTGGGTGAGGAAGGAGGATCTGTTTGTTTGAGGTTGTTGCCGTTGTAGCTCTATAACAGAAGACTACTGAGGAGGAGAGCGTGGCTTCTTTTTGGTTCCAGGTTTGGTAAGTTGAATAGGAGATGTAGATGTTCCCTCTCGCTATTTTCCAGCTTCTGAATGGACTCCTCTGGTATAGAAGGCTTGGATGAAGATTTAATCGCACACACAACACAAGTACATTGATAGTACATTGATTACAGCTGGGTGGATGAGACGTTGCAATTGAGACGATTTGGTGGGAACTGGTCTCCTTATCGCTCTCCGCGGTTGCATTCGAATTTCAAGAAGGACCTCTCATTCAAGGTCACCAAGAGTTTTCATGCTCTAGTGTATAGTTAAATCATTTTTGGAAGCTATTGAAGAATGTATTTCTCTGTGGAAGGACTCTTTGTTCTTTATATCCAACAGTTACATCCAAGGCAGACCATACTGAAACTGGTAACAAGTCCTAAGGATAACATGGTACCTCTTTACTGATCTGTGAGCATAAATATGCCTGTTTTGTAATATTGAGGATTTTCACCTTATTTAGAAGATTAGAAAGGATTTAATTCGTCTGGTATGGTTTCTTTTCTTCTCATTTTGTCAAAGATGGGGATGGTTCTCTAATGTTATATGTTTCTTTGGGGAATGTGCTTTGTTTCCTCTTCAACAGATGTATGCAGAATCTAAAATGCCCACTAAACGTCTTGGCCATTATTGTAAGTGTCTTGATCTGTCCCGAATCTGCACCAGTATTACCATATTACAGTCAGAAGGGAAATGGATGAAATAAAATAAATTGGGTGAGGAAGGAGGATCTGTTTGTTTGAGGTTGTTGCCGTTGTAGCTCTATAACAGAAGACTACTGAGGAGGAGAGCGTGGCTTCTTTTTGGTTCCAGGTTTGGTAAGTTGAATAGGAGATGTAGATGTTCCCTCTCGCTATTTTCCAGCTTCTGAATGGACTCCTCTGGTATAGAAGGCTTGGATGAAGATTTAATCGCACACATCACACAAGTACATTGTTTACAGCTGGGTGGATGAGATGTTGCATTTGAGACGATTTGGTGGGAACTGGTTTCCTTATCGCTCTCCGCGGTTACATTCGAATTTCAAGAAGGACCTCTCATTCAAGGTCACCAAGAGTTTTCATGCTCTAGTGTATAGTTAAATCATTTTTGGAAGCTATTGAAGAATGTATTTCTCTGTGGAAGGACTCTTTGTTCTTTGTATCCAACAGTTACATCCAAGGCAGACCATACTGAAACTGCTAACAAGTCCTAAGGATACATGGTACCTATTTACTGATCCGTGAGCATAAAATGCCTGTTTTGTAATATTGAGGATTTTCACCTTATTTAGAAGATTAGAAAGGATTTAATTCGTCTGGTATGGTTTCTTTTCTTCTCATTTTGTCAAAGATGGGGATGGTTCTCTAATGTTATATGTTTCTTTGGGGAATGTGCTTTGTTTCCTCTTCAACAGATGTATGCAGAATCTAAAATGCCCACTAAACGTCTTGGCCAATATTATTGTAAGTGTCTTGATCTGTCTCGAATCTGCACCAGTATTACCATATTACAGTCAGAAGGGAAATGGATGAAATAAAATAAATTTGGTGAGGAGGGAGGATCTGTTTGCTTGAGGTTGTTGCCGTTGTAGCTCTATAACCGAAGACTACTGAGGAGGAGAGCGTGGCTTCTTTTTGGTTCCAGGTTTGGTAAGTTGAATAGGAGATGTAGATGTTCCCTCTCTCTATTTTCCAGCTTCTGAATGGACTCCTCTGGTATAGAAGGCTTGGATGAAGGTTTAATCGCACACACAACACAAGTACATTGATTACAGCTGGGTGGATGAGACGTTGCATTTGAGACGATTTGGGGGGAACTGGTCTCCTTATCGCTCTCCGCGGTTACATTCGAATTTCAAGAAGGACCTCTCATTCAAGGTCACAAAGAGGTTTCATGCTCTAGTGTATAGTTAAATCATTTTTGGAAGCTATTGAAGAATGTATTTCTCTGTGGAAGGACTCTTTGTTCTTTATATCCAACAGTTACATCCAAGGCAGACCATACTGAAACTGCTAACAAGTCCTAAGGATAACATGGTACCTCTTTACTGATCTGTGTGCATAAATATGCCTGTTTTGTAATATTGAGGATTTTCACCTTATTTAGAACATTAGAAAGGATTTAATTCGTCTGGTATGGTTTCTTTTCTTCTCATTTTGTCAAAGATGGGGATGATTCTCTAATGTTATATGTTTCTTTGGGGAATGTGCTTTGTTTCCTCTTCAACAGATGTATGCAGAATCTAAAATGCCCACTAAACGTCTTGGCCAATATTATTGTAAGTGTCTTGATCTGTCTCGAATCTGCACCAGTATTACCATATTACAGTCAGAAGGGAAATGGATGAAATAAAATAAATTTGGTGAGGAGGGAGGATCTGTTTGTTTGAGGTTGTTGCCGTTGTAGCTCTATAACAGAAGACTACTGAGGAGGAGAGCGTGGCTTCTTTTTGGTTCCAGGTTTGGTAAGTTGAATAGGAGATGTAGATGTTCCCTCTCTCTATTTTCCAGCTTCTGAATGGACTCCTCTGGTATAGAAGGCTTGGATGAAGGTTTAATCGCACACACAACACAAGTACATTGATTACAGCTGGGTGGATGAGACGTTGCATTTGAGACGATTTGGTGGGAACTGGTCTCCTTATCGCTCTCCGCGGTTACATTCGAATTTCAAGAAGGACCTCTCATTCAAGGTCACAAAGAGGTTTCATGCTCTAGTGTATAGTTAAATCATTTTTGGAAGCTATTGAAGAATGTATTTCTCTGTGGAAGGACTCTTTGTTCTTTATATCCAACAGTTACATCCAAGGCAGACCATACTGAAACTGCTAACAAGTCCTAAGGATAACATGGTACCTCTTTACTGATCTGTGTGCATAAATATGCCTGTTTTGTAATATTGAGGATTTTCACCTTATTTAGAACATTAGAAAGGATTTAATTCGTCTGGTATGGTTTCTTTTCTTCTCATTTTGTCAAAGATGGGGATGGTTCTCTAATGTTATATGTTTCTTTGGGGAATGTGCTTTGTTTCCTCTTCAACAGATGTATGCAGAATCTAAAATGCCCACTAAACGCCTTGGCCATTATTGTAAGTGTCTTGATCTGTCCCGAATCTGCACCAGTATTACCATATTACAGTCAGAAGGGAAATGGATGAAATAAAATAAATTTGGTGAGGAGGGAGGATCTGTTTGTTTGAGGTTGTTGCCGTTGTAGCTCTATAACAGAAGACTACTGAGGAGGAGAGCGTGGCTTCTTTTTGGTTCCAGGTTTGGTAAGTTGAATAGGAGATGTAGATGTTCCCTCTCGCTATTTTCCAGCTTCTGAATGGACTCCTCTATGGTATAGAAGGCTTGGATGAAGATTTAATCGCACACACAACACAAGTACATTGATTACAGCTGGGTGGATGAGACGTTGCATTTGAGACGATTTGGTGGGAACTGGTCTCCTTATCGCTCTCCGGTTACAATCGAATTTCAAGAAGGATCTCTCATTCAAGGTCACCAAGAGTTTTCATGCTCTAGTGTATAGTTAAATCATTTTTGGAAGCTATTGAAGAATGTATTTCTCTGTGGAAGGACTCTTTGTTCTTTATATCCAACAGTTACATCCAAGGCAGACCATACTGAAACTGGTAACAAGTCCTAAGGATAACATGGTACCTCTTTACTGATCTGTGAGCATAAATATGCCTGTTTTGTAATATTGAGGATTTTCACCTTATTTAGAAGATTAGAAAGGATTTAATTCGTCTGGTATGGTTTCTTTTCTTCTCATTTTGTCAAAGATGGGGATGGTTCTCTAATGTTATATGTTTCTTTGGGGAATGTGCTTTGTTTCCTCTTCAACAGATGTATGCAGAATCTAAAATGCCCACTAAACGCCTTGGCCATTATTGTAAGTGTCTTGATCTGTCCCGAATCTGCACCAGTATTACCATATTACAGTCAGAAGGGAAATGGATGAAATAAAATAAATTTGGTGAGGAGGGAGGATCTGTTTGTTTGAGGTTGTTGCCGTTGTAGCTCTATAACCGAAGACTACTGAGGAGGAGAGCGTGGCTTCTTTTTGGTTCCAGGTTTGGTAAGTTGAATAGGAGATGTAGATGTTCCCTCTCGCTATTTTCCAGCTTCTGAATGGACTCCTCTGGTATAGAAGGCTTGGATGAAGATTTAATCGCACACACAACACAAGTACATTGATAGTACATTGATTACAGCTGGGTGGATGAGACGTTGCAATTGAGACGATTTGGTGGGAACTGGTCTCCTTATCGCTCTCCGCGGTTGCATTCGAATTTCAAGAAGGACCTCTCATTCAAGGTCACCAAGAGTTTTCATGCTCTAGTGTATAGTTAAATCATTTTTGGAAGCTATTGAAGAATGTATTTCTCTGTGGAAGGACTCTTTGTTCTTTATATCCAACAGTTACATCCAAGGCAGACCATACTGAAACTGGTAACAAGTCCTAAGGATAACATGGTACCTCTTTACTGATCTGTGAGCATAAATATGCCTGTTTTGTAATATTGAGGATTTTCACCTTATTTAGAAGATTAGAAAGGATTTAATTTGTCTGGTATGGTTTCTTTTCTTCTCATTTTGTCAAAGATGGGGATGGTTCTCTAATGTTATATGTTTCTTTGGGGAATGTGCTTTGTTTCCTCTTCAACAGATGTATGCAGAATCTAAAATGCCCACTAAACGCCTTGGCCATTATTGTAAGTGTCTTGATCTGTCCCGAATCTGCACCAGTATTACCATATTACAGTCAGAAGGGAAATGGATGAAATAAAATAAATTGGGTGAGGAAGGAGGATCTGTTTGTTTGAGGTTGTTGCCGTTGTAGCTCTATAACAGAAGACTACTGAGGAGGAGAGCGTGGCTTCTTTTTGGTTCCAGGTTTGGTAAGTTGAATAGGAGATGTAGATGTTCCCTCTCTCTATTTTCCAGCTTCTGAATGGACTACTCTGGTATAGAAGGCTTGGATGAAGATTTAATCGCACACACAACACAAGTACATTGATAGTACATTGATTACTGCTGGGTGGATGAGACGTTGCAATTGAGACGATTTGGTGGGAACTGGTCTCCTTATCGCTCTCCGCGGTTGCATTCGAATTTCAAGAAGGACCTCTCATTCAAGGTCACCAAGAGTTTCATGCTCTAGTGTATAGTTAAATCATTTTTGGAAGCTATTGAAGAATGTATTTCTCTGTGGAAGGACTCTTTGTTCTTTATATCCAACAGTTACATCCAAGGCAGACCATACTGAAACTGCTAACAAGTCCTAAGGATAACATGGTACCTCTTTACTGATCTGTGAGCATAAATATGCCTGTTTTGTAATATTGAGGATTTTCACCTTATTTAGAAGATTAGAAAGGATTTAATTCGTCTGGTATGGTTTCTTTTCTTCTCATTTTGTCAAAGATGGGGATGGTTCTCTAATGTTATATGTTTCTTTGGGGAATGTGCTTTGTTTCCTCTTCAACAGATGTATGCAGAATCTCAAATGCCCACTAAACGCCCTGGCCATTATTGTAAGTGTCTTGATCTGTCCCGAATCTGCACCAGTATTACCATATTACAGTCAGAAGGGAAATGGATGAAATAAAATAAATTGGGTGAGGAAGGAGGATCTGTTTGTTTGAGGTTGTTGCCGTTGTAGCTCTATAACAGAAGACTACTGAGGAGGAGAGCGTGGCTTCTTTTTGGTTCCAGGTTTGGTAAGTTGAATAGGAGATGTAGATGTTCCCTCTCGCTATTTTCCAGCTTCTGAATGGACTCCTCTGGTATAGAAGGCTTGGATGAAGATTTAATCGCACACACAACACAAGTACATTGATAGTACATTGATTACAGCTGGGTGGATGAGACGTTGCAATTGAGACGATTTGGTGGGAACTGGTCTCCTTATCGCTCTCCGCGGTTGCATTCGAATTTCAAGAAGGACCTCTCATTCAAGGTCACCAAGAGTTTTCATGCTCTAGTGTATAGTTAAATCATTTTTGGAAGCTATTGAAGAATGTATTTCTCTGTGGAAGGACTCTTTGTTCTTTATATCCAACAGTTACATCCAAGGCAGACCATACTGAAACTGGTAACAAGTCCTAAGGATAACATGGTACCTCTTTACTGATCTGTGAGCATAAATATGCCTGTTTTGTAATATTGAGGATTTTCACCTTATTTAGAAGATTAGAAAGGATTTAATTCGTCTGGTATGGTTTCTTTTCTTCTCATTTTGTCAAAGATGGGGATGGTTCTCTAATGTTATATGTTTCTTTGGGGAATGTGCTTTGTTTCCTCTTCAACAGATGTATGCAGAATCTAAAATGCCCACTAAACGTCTTGGCCATTATTGTAAGTGTCTTGATCTGTCCCGAATCTGCACCAGTATTACCATATTACAGTCAGAAGGGAAATGGATGAAATAAAATAAATTGGGTGAGGAAGGAGGATCTGTTTGTTTGAGGTTGTTGCCGTTGTAGCTCTATAACAGAAGACTACTGAGGAGGAGAGCGTGGCTTCTTTTTGGTTCCAGGTTTGGTAAGTTGAATAGGAGACGTAGATGTTCCCTCTCGCTATTTTCCAGCTTCTGAATGGACTCCTCTGGTATAGAAGGCTTGGATGAAGATTTAATCGCACACACAACACAAGTACATTGATAGTACATTGATTACAGCTGGGTGGATGAGACGTTGCAATTGAGACGATTTGGTGGGAACTGGTCTCCTTATCGCTCTCCGCGGTTCCATTCGAATTTCAAGAAGGACCTCTCATTCAAGGTCACCAAGAGTTTCATGCTCTAGTGTATAGTTAAATCATTTTTGGAAGCTATTGAAGAATGTATTTCTCTGTGGAAGGACTCTTTGTTCTTTATATCCAACAGTTACATCCAAGGCAGACCATACTGAAACTGGTAACAAGTCCTAAGGATAACATGGTACCTCTTTACTGATCTGTGAGCATAAATATGCCTGTTTTGTAATATTGAGGATTTTCACCTTATTTAGAAGATTAGAAAGGATTTAATTCGTCTGGTATGGTTTCTTTTCTTATTTTGTCAAAGATGGGGATGGTTCTCTAATGTTATATGTTTCTTTGGGGAATGTGCTTTGTTTCCTCTTCAACAGATGTATGCAGAATCTAAAATGCCACTAAACGTCTTGGCCATTATTGTAAGTGTCTTGATCTGTCCCGAATCTGCACCAGTATTACCATATTACAGTCAGAAGGGAAATGGATGAAATAAAATAAATTGGGTGAGGAAGGAGGATCTGTTTGTTTGAGGTTGTTGCCGTTGTAGCTCTATAACAGAAGACTACTGAGGAGGAGAGCGTGGCTTCTTTTTGGTTCCAGGTTTGGTAAGTTGAATAGGAGATGTAGATGTTCCCTCTCGCTATTTTCCAGCTTCTGAATGGACTCCTCTGGTATAGAAGGCTTGGATGAAGATTTAATCGCACACATCACACAAGTACATTGTTTACAGCTGGGTGGATGAGATGTTGCATTTGAGACGATTTGGTGGGAACTGGTTTCCTTATCGCTCTCCGCGGTTACATTCGAATTTCAAGAAGGACCTCTCATTCAAGGTCACCAAGAGTTTTCATGCTCTAGTGTATAGTTAAATCATTTTTGGAAGCTATTGAAGAATGTATTTCTCTGTGGAAGGACTCTTTGTTCTTTGTATCCAACAGTTACATCCAAGGCAGACCATACTGAAACTGCTAACAAGTCCTAAGGATACATGGTACCTATTTACTGATCCGTGAGCATAAAATGCCTGTTTTGTAATATTGAGGATTTTCACCTTATTTAGAAGATTAGAAAGGATTTAATTCGTCTGGTATGGTTTCTTTTCTTCTCATTTTGTCAAAGATGGGGATGGTTCTCTAATGTTATATGTTTCTTTGGGGAATGTGCTTTGTTTCCTCTTCAACAGATGTATGCAGAATCTAAAATGCCCACTAAACGTCTTGGCCAATATTATTGTAAGTGTCTTGATCTGTCTCGAATCTGCACCAGTATTACCATATTACAGTCAGAAGGGAAATGGATGAAATAAAATAAATTTGGTGAGGAGGGAGGATCTGTTTGTTTGAGGTTGTTGCCGTTGTAGCTCTATAACCGAAGACTACTGAGGAGGAGAGCGTGGCTTCTTTTTGGTTCCAGGTTTGGTAAGTTGAATAGGAGATGTAGATGTTCCCTCTCTCTATTTTCCAGCTTCTGAATGGACTCCTCTGGTATAGAAGGCTTGGATGAAGGTTTAATCGCACACACAACACAAGTACATTGATTACAGCTGGGTGGATGAGACGTTGCATTTGAGACGATTTGGTGGGAACTGGTCTCCTTATCGCTCTCCGCGGTTACATTCGAATTTCAAGAAGGACCTCTCATTCAAGGTCACAAAGAGGTTTCATGCTCTAGTGTATAGTTAAATCATTTTTGGAAGCTATTGAAGAATGTATTTCTCTGTGGAAGGACTCTTTGTTCTTTATATCCAACAGTTACATCCAAGGCAGACCATACTGAAACTGCTAAAAAGTCCTAAGGATAACATGGTACCTCTTTACTGATCTGTGTGCATAAATATGCCTGTTTTGTAATATTGAGGATTTTCACCTTATTTAGAACATTAGAAAGGATTTAATTCGTCTGGTATGGTTTCTTTTCTTCTCATTTTGTCAAAGATGGGGATGATTCTCTAATGTTATATGTTTCTTTGGGGAATGTGCTTTGTTTCCTCTTCAACAGATGTATGCAGAATCTAAAATGCCCACTAAACGCCTTGGCCATTATTGTAAGTGTCTTGATCTGTCCCGAATCTGCACCAGTATTACCATATTACAGTCAGAAGGGAAATGGATGAAATAAAATAAATTTGGTGAGGAGGGAGGATCTGTTTGTTTGAGGTTGTTGCCGTTGTAGCTCTATAACCGAAGACTACTGAGGAGGAGAGCGTGGCTTCTTTTTGGTTCCAGGTTTGGTAAGTTGAATAGGAGATGTAGATGTTCCCTCTCTCTATTTTCCAGCTTCTGAATGGACTCCTCTGGTATAGAAGGCTTGGATGAAGATTTAATCGCACACACAACACAAGTACATTGATTACAGCTGGGTGGATGAGACGTTGCATTTGAGACGATTTGGTGGGAACTGGTCTCCTTATCGCTCTCCGCGGTTACATTCGAATTTCAAGAAGGACCTCTCATTCAAGGTCACAAAGAGGTTTCATGCTCTAGTGTATAGTTAAATCATTTTTGGAAGCTATTGAAGAATGTATTTCTCTGTGGAAGGACTCTTTGTTCTTTATATCCAACAGTTACATCCAAGGCAGACCATACTGAAACTGCTAACAAGTCCTAAGGAGAACATGGTACCTCTTTACTGATCTGTGTGCATAAATATGCCTGTTTTGTAATATTGAGGATTTTCACCTTATTTAGAACATTAGAAAGGATTTAATTCGTCTGGTATGGTTTCTTTTCTTCTCATTTTGTCAAAGATGGGGATGATTCTCTAATGTTATATGTTTCTTTGGGGAATGTGCTTTGTTTCCTCTTCAACAGATGTATGCAGAATCTAAAATGCCCACTAAACGTCTTGGCCATTATTATTGTAAGTGTCTTGATCTGTCTCGAATCTGCACCGGTATTACCATATTACAGTCAGAAGGGAAATGGATGAAATAAAATAAATTTGGTGAGGAGGGAGGATCTGTTTGTTTGAGGTTGTTGCCGTTGTAGCTCTATAACAGAAGACTACTGAGGAGGAGAGCGTGGCTTCTTTTTGGTTCCAGGTTTGGTAAGTTGAATAGGAGATGTAGATGTTCCCTCTCGCTATTTTCCAGCTTCTGAATGGACTCCTCTATGGTATAGAAGGCTTGGATGAAGATTTAATCGCACACACAACACAAGTACATTGATTACAGCTGGGTGGATGAGACGTTGCATTTGAGACGATTTGGTGGGAACTGGTCTCCTTATCGCTCTCCGCGGTTACAATCGAATTTCAAGAAGGACCTCTCATTCAAGGTCACCAAGAGTTTTCATGCTCTAGTGTATAGTTAAATCATTTTTGGAAGCTATTGAAGAATGTATTTCTCTGTGGAAGGACTCTTTGTTCTTTATATCCAACAGTTACATCCAAGGCAGACCATACTGAAACTGCTAACAAGTCCTAAGGATACATGGTACCTCTTTACTGATCCGTGAGCATAAAATGCCTGTTTTGTAATATTGAGGATTTTCACCTTATTTAGAAGATTAGAAAGGATTTAATTCGTCTGGTATGGTTTCTTTTCTTCTCATTTTGTCAAAGATGGGGATGGTTCTCTAATGTTATATGTTTCTTTGGGGAATGTGCTTTGTTTCCTCTTCAACAGATGTATGCAGAATCTAAAATGCCCACTAAACGCCTTGGCCATTATTGTAAGTGTCTTGATCTGTCCCGAATCTGCACCAGTATTACCATATTACAGTCAGAAGGGAAATGGATGAAATAAAATAAATTGGGTGAGGAAGGAGGATCTGTTTGTTTGAGGTTGTTGCCGTTGTAGCTCTATAACAGAAGACTACTGAGGAGGAGAGCGTGGCTTCTTTTTGGTTCCAGGTTTGGTAAGTTGAATAGGAGATGTAGATGTTCCCTCTCTCTATTTTCCAGCTTCTGAATGGACTACTCTGGTATAGAAGGCTTGGATGAAGATTTAATCGCACACACAACACAAGTACATTGATAGTACATTGATTACTGCTGGGTGGATGAGACGTTGCAATTGAGACGATTTGGTGGGAACTGGTCTCCTTATCGCTCTCCGCGGTTGCATTCGAATTTCAAGAAGGACCTCTCATTCAAGGTCACCAAGAGTTTCATGCTCTAGTGTATAGTTAAATCATTTTTGGAAGCTATTGAAGAATGTATTTCTCTGTGGAAGGACTCTTTGTTCTTTATATCCAACAGTTACATCCAAGGCAGACCATACTGAAACTGCTAACAAGTCCTAAGGATAACATGGTACCTCTTTACTGATCTGTGAGCATAAATATGCCTGTTTTGTAATATTGAGGATTTTCACCTTATTTAGAAGATTAGAAAGGATTTAATTCGTCTGGTATGGTTTCTTTTCTTCTCATTTTGTCAAAGATGGGGATGGTTCTCTAATGTTATATGTTTCTTTGGGGAATGTGCTTTGTTTCCTCTTCAACAGATGTATGCAGAATCTCAAATGCCCACTAAACGCCTTGGCCATTATTGTAAGTGTCTTGATCTGTCCCGAATCTGCACCAGTATTACCATATTACAGTCAGAAGGGAAATGGATGAAATAAAATAAATTGGGTGAGGAAGGAGGATCTGTTTGTTTGAGGTTGTTGCCGTTGTAGCTCTATAACAGAAGACTACTGAGGAGGAGAGCGTGGCTTCTTTTTGGTTCCAGGTTTGGTAAGTTGAATAGGAGATGTAGATGTTCCCTCTCGCTATTTTCCAGCTTCTGAATGGACTCCTCTGGTATAGAAGGCTTGGATGAAGATTTAATCGCACACACAACACAAGTACATTGATAGTACATTGATTACAGCTGGGTGGATGAGACGTTGCAATTGAGACGATTTGGTGGGAACTGGTCTCCTTATCGCTCTCCGCGGTTGCATTCGAATTTCAAGAAGGACCTCTCATTCAAGGTCACCAAGAGTTTTCATGCTCTAGTGTATAGTTAAATCATTTTTGGAAGCTATTGAAGAATGTATTTCTCTGTGGAAGGACTCTTTGTTCTTTATATCCAACAGTTACATCCAAGGCAGACCATACTGAAACTGGTAACAAGTCCTAAGGATAACATGGTACCTCTTTACTGATCTGTGAGCATAAATATGCCTGTTTTGTAATATTGAGGATTTTCACCTTATTTAGAAGATTAGAAAGGATTTAATTCGTCTGGTATGGTTTCTTTTCTTCTCATTTTGTCAAAGATGGGGATGGTTCTCTAATGTTATATGTTTCTTTGGGGAATGTGCTTTGTTTCCTCTTCAACAGATGTATGCAGAATCTAAAATGCCCACTAAACGTCTTGGCCATTATTGTAAGTGTCTTGATCTGTCCCGAATCTGCACCAGTATTACCATATTACAGTCAGAAGGGAAATGGATGAAATAAAATAAATTGGGTGAGGAAGGAGGATCTGTTTGTTTGAGGTTGTTGCCGTTGTAGCTCTATAACAGAAGACTACTGAGGAGGAGAGCGTGGCTTCTTTTTGGTTCCAGGTTTGGTAAGTTGAATAGGAGACGTAGATGTTCCCTCTCGCTATTTTCCAGCTTCTGAATGGACTCCTCTGGTATAGAAGGCTTGGATGAAGATTTAATCGCACACACAACACAAGTACATTGATTACAGCTGGGTGGATGAGACGTTGCATTTGAGACGATTTGGTGGGAACTGGTCTCCTTATCGCTCTCCGCGGTTGCATTCGAATTTCAAGAAGGACCTCTCATTCAAGGTCACCAAGAGTTTCATGCTCTAGTGTATAGTTAAATCATTTTTGGAAGCTATTGAAGAATGTATTTCTCTGTGGAAGGACTCTTTGTTCTTTATATCCAACAGTTACATCCAAGGCAGACCATACTGAAACTGCTAACAAGTCCTAAGGATAACATGGTACCTCTTTACTGATCTGTGAGCATAAATATGCCTGTTTTGTAATATTGAGGATTTTCACCTTATTTAGAAGATTAGAAAGGATTTAATTCGTCTGGTATGGTTTCTTTTCTTCTCATTTTGTCAAAGATGGGGATGGTTCTCTAATGTTATATGTTTCTTTGGGGAATGTGCTTTGTTTCCTCTTCAACAGATGTATGCAGAATCTCAAATGCCCACTAAACGCCTTGGCCATTATTGTAAGTGTCTTGATCTGTCCCGAATCTGCACCAGTATTACCATATTACAGTCAGAAGGGAAATGGATGAAATAAAATAAATTGGGTGAGGAAGGAGGATCTGTTTGTTTGAGGTTGTTGCCGTTGTAGCTCTATAACAGAAGACTACTGAGGAGGAGAGCGTGGCTTCTTTTTGGTTCCAGGTTTGGTAAGTTGAATAGGAGATGTAGATGTTCCCTCTCGCTATTTTCCAGCTTCTGAATGGACTCCTCTGGTATAGAAGGCTTGGATGAAGATTTAATCGCACACACAACACAAGTACATTGATAGTACATTGATTACAGCTGGGTGGATGAGACGTTGCAATTGAGACGATTTGGTGGGAACTGGTCTCCTTATCGCTCTCCGCGGTTGCATTCGAATTTCAAGAAGGACCTCTCATTCAAGGTCACCAAGAGTTTTCATGCTCTAGTGTATAGTTAAATCATTTTTGGAAGCTATTGAAGAATGTATTTCTCTGTGGAAGGACTCTTTGTTCTTTATATCCAACAGTTACATCCAAGGCAGACCATACTGAAACTGGTAACAAGTCCTAAGGATAACATGGTACCTCTTTACTGATCTGTGAGCATAAATATGCCTGTTTTGTAATATTGAGGATTTTCACCTTATTTAGAAGATTAGAAAGGATTTAATTCGTCTGGTATGGTTTCTTTTCTTCTCATTTTGTCAAAGATGGGGATGGTTCTCTAATGTTATATGTTTCTTTGGGGAATGTGCTTTGTTTCCTCTTCAACAGATGTATGCAGAATCTAAAATGCCCACTAAACGTCTTGGCCATTATTGTAAGTGTCTTGATCTGTCCCGAATCTGCACCAGTATTACCATATTACAGTCAGAAGGGAAATGGATGAAATAAAATAAATTGGGTGAGGAAGGAGGATCTGTTTGTTTGAGGTTGTTGCCGTTGTAGCTCTATAACAGAAGACTACTGAGGAGGAGAGCGTGGCTTCTTTTTGGTTCCAGGTTTGGTAAGTTGAATAGGAGACGTAGATGTTCCCTCTCGCTATTTTCCAGCTTCTGAATGGACTCCTCTGGTATAGAAGGCTTGGATGAAGATTTAATCGCACACACAACACAAGTACATTGATAGTACATTGATTACAGCTGGGTGGATGAGACGTTGCAATTGAGACGATTTGGTGGGAACTGGTCTCCTTATCGCTCTCCGCGGTTCCATTCGAATTTCAAGAAGGACCTCTCATTCAAGGTCACCAAGAGTTTCATGCTCTAGTGTATAGTTAAATCATTTTTGGAAGCTATTGAAGAATGTATTTCTCTGTGGAAGGACTCTTTGTTCTTTATATCCAACAGTTACATCCAAGGCAGACCATACTGAAACTGGTAACAAGTCCTAAGGATAACATGGTACCTCTTTACTGATCTGTGAGCATAAATATGCCTGTTTTGTAATATTGAGGATTTTCACCTTATTTAGAAGATTAGAAAGGATTTAATTCGTCTGGTATGGTTTCTTTTCTTATTTTGTCAAAGATGGGGATGGTTCTCTAATGTTATATGTTTCTTTGGGGAATGTGCTTTGTTTCCTCTTCAACAGATGTATGCAGAATCTAAAATGCCACTAAACGTCTTGGCCATTATTGTAAGTGTCTTGATCTGTCCCGAATCTGCACCAGTATTACCATATTACAGTCAGAAGGGAAATGGATGAAATAAAATAAATTGGGTGAGGAAGGAGGATCTGTTTGTTTGAGGTTGTTGCCGTTGTAGCTCTATAACAGAAGACTACTGAGGAGGAGAGCGTGGCTTCTTTTTGGTTCCAGGTTTGGTAAGTTGAATAGGAGATGTAGATGTTCCCTCTCGCTATTTTCCAGCTTCTGAATGGACTCCTCTGGTATAGAAGGCTTGGATGAAGATTTAATCGCACACATCACACAAGTACATTGTTTACAGCTGGGTGGATGAGATGTTGCATTTGAGACGATTTGGTGGGAACTGGTTTCCTTATCGCTCTCCGCGGTTACATTCGAATTTCAAGAAGGACCTCTCATTCAAGGTCACCAAGAGTTTTCATGCTCTAGTGTATAGTTAAATCATTTTTGGAAGCTATTGAAGAATGTATTTCTCTGTGGAAGGACTCTTTGTTCTTTGTATCCAACAGTTACATCCAAGGCAGACCATACTGAAACTGCTAACAAGTCCTAAGGATACATGGTACCTATTTACTGATCCGTGAGCATAAAATGCCTGTTTTGTAATATTGAGGATTTTCACCTTATTTAGAAGATTAGAAAGGATTTAATTCGTCTGGTATGGTTTCTTTTCTTCTCATTTTGTCAAAGATGGGGATGGTTCTCTAATGTTATATGTTTCTTTGGGGAATGTGCTTTGTTTCCTCTTCAACAGATGTATGCAGAATCTAAAATGCCCACTAAACGTCTTGGCCAATATTATTGTAAGTGTCTTGATCTGTCTCGAATCTGCACCAGTATTACCATATTACAGTCAGAAGGGAAATGGATGAAATAAAATAAATTTGGTGAGGAGGGAGGATCTGTTTGTTTGAGGTTGTTGCCGTTGTAGCTCTATAACCGAAGACTACTGAGGAGGAGAGCGTGGCTTCTTTTTGGTTCCAGGTTTGGTAAGTTGAATAGGAGATGTAGATGTTCCCTCTCTCTATTTTCCAGCTTCTGAATGGACTCCTCTGGTATAGAAGGCTTGGATGAAGGTTTAATCGCACACACAACACAAGTACATTGATTACAGCTGGGTGGATGAGACGTTGCATTTGAGACGATTTGGTGGGAACTGGTCTCCTTATCGCTCTCCGCGGTTACATTCGAATTTCAAGAAGGACCTCTCATTCAAGGTCACAAAGAGGTTTCATGCTCTAGTGTATAGTTAAATCATTTTTGGAAGCTATTGAAGAATGTATTTCTCTGTGGAAGGACTCTTTGTTCTTTATATCCAACAGTTACATCCAAGGCAGACCATACTGAAACTGCTAAAAAGTCCTAAGGATAACATGGTACCTCTTTACTGATCTGTGTGCATAAATATGCCTGTTTTGTAATATTGAGGATTTTCACCTTATTTAGAACATTAGAAAGGATTTAATTCGTCTGGTATGGTTTCTTTTCTTCTCATTTTGTCAAAGATGGGGATGATTCTCTAATGTTATATGTTTCTTTGGGGAATGTGCTTTGTTTCCTCTTCAACAGATGTATGCAGAATCTAAAATGCCCACTAAACGCCTTGGCCATTATTGTAAGTGTCTTGATCTGTCCCGAATCTGCACCAGTATTACCATATTACAGTCAGAAGGGAAATGGATGAAATAAAATAAATTTGGTGAGGAGGGAGGATCTGTTTGTTTGAGGTTGTTGCCGTTGTAGCTCTATAACCGAAGACTACTGAGGAGGAGAGCGTGGCTTCTTTTTGGTTCCAGGTTTGGTAAGTTGAATAGGAGATGTAGATGTTCCCTCTCTCTATTTTCCAGCTTCTGAATGGACTCCTCTGGTATAGAAGGCTTGGATGAAGATTTAATCGCACACACAACACAAGTACATTGATTACAGCTGGGTGGATGAGACGTTGCATTTGAGACGATTTGGTGGGAACTGGTCTCCTTATCGCTCTCCGCGGTTACATTCGAATTTCAAGAAGGACCTCTCATTTAAGGTCACAAAGAGGTTTCATGCTCTAGTGTATAGTTAAATCATTTTTGGAAGCTATTGAAGAATGTATTTCTCTGTGGAAGGACTCTTTGTTCTTTATATCCAACAGTTACATCCAAGGCAGACCATACTGAAACTGCTAACAAGTCCTAAGGATAACATGGTACCTCTTTACTGATCTGTGTGCATAAATATGCCTGTTTTGTAATATTGAGGATTTTCACCTTATTTAGAACATTAGAAAGGATTTAATTCGTCTGGTATGGTTTCTTTTCTTCTCATTTTGTCAAAGATGGGGATGATTCTCTAATGTTATATGTTTCTTCGGGGAATGTGCTTTGTTTCCTCTTCAACAGATGTATGCAGAATCTAAAATGCCCACTAAACGTCTTGGCCATTATTATTGTAAGTGTCTTGATCTGTCTCGAATCTGCACCGGTATTACCATATTACAGTCAGAAGGGAAATGGATGAAATAAAATAAATTTGGTGAGGAGGGAGGATCTGTTTGTTTGAGGTTGTTGCCGTTGTAGCTCTATAACAGAAGACTACTGAGGAGGAGAGCGTGGCTTCTTTTTGGTTCCAGGTTTGGTAAGTTGAATAGGAGATGTAGATGTTCCCTCTCGCTATTTTCCAGCTTCTGAATGGACTCCTCTATGGTATAGAAGGCTTGGATGAAGATTTAATCGCACACACAACACAAGTACATTGATTACAGCTGGGTGGATGAGACGTTGCATTTGAGACGATTTGGTGGGAACTGGTCTCCTTATCGCTCTCCGCGGTTACAATCGAATTTCAAGAAGGACCTCTCATTCAAGGTCACCAAGAGTTTTCATGCTCTAGTGTATAGTTAAATCATTTTTGGAAGCTATTGAAGAATGTATTTCTCTGTGGAAGGACTCTTTGTTCTTTATATCCAACAGTTACATCCAAGGCAGACCATACTGAAACTGCTAACAAGTCCTAAGGATACATGGTACCTCTTTACTGATCCGTGAGCATAAAATGCCTGTTTTGTAATATTGAGGATTTTCACCTTATTTAGAAGATTAGAAAGGATTTAATTCGTCTGGTATGGTTTCTTTTCTTCTCATTTTGTCAAAGATGGGGATGGTTCTCTAATGTTATATGTTTCTTTGGGGAATGTGCTTTGTTTCCTCTTCAACAGATGTATGCAGAATCTAAAATGCCCACTAAACGCCTTGGCCATTATTGTAAGTGTCTTGATCTGTCCCGAATCTGCACCAGTATTACCATATTACAGTCAGAAGGGAAATGGATGAAATAAAATAAATTGGGTGAGGAAGGAGGATCTGTTTGTTTGAGGTTGTTGCCGTTGTAGCTCTATAACAGAAGACTACTGAGGAGGAGAGCGTGGCTTCTTTTTGGTTCCAGGTTTGGTAAGTTGAATAGGAGATGTAGATGTTCCCTCTCGCTATTTTCCAGCTTCTGAATGGACTCCTCTGGTATAGAAGGCTTGGATGAAGATTTAATCGCACACACAACACAAGTACATTGATAGTACATTGATTACAGCTGGGTGGATGAGACGTTGCATTTAAGACGATTTGGTGGGAACTGGTTTCCTTATCGCTCTCCGCGGTTACATTCGAATTTCAAGAAGGACCTCTCATTCAAGGTCACCAAGAGTTTTCATGCTCTAGTGTATAGTTAAATCATTTTTGGAAGCTATTGAAGAATGTATTTCTCTGTGGAAGGACTCTTTGTTCTTTATATCCAACAGTTACATCCAAGGCAGACCATACTGAAACTGGTAACAAGTCCTAAGGATAACATGGTACCTCTTTACTGATCTGTGAGCATAAATATGCCTGTTTTGTAATATTGAGGATTTTCACCTTATTTAGAAGATTAGAAAGGATTTAATTCGTCTGGTATGGTTTCTTTTCTTCTCATTTTGTCAAAGATGGGGATGGTTCTCTAATGTTATATGTTTCTTTGGGGAATGTGCTTTGTTTCCTCTTCAACAGATGTATGCAGAATCTAAAATGCCCACTAAACGTCTTGGCCATTATTATTGTAAGTGTCTTGATCTGTCTCGAATCTGCACCGGTATTACCATATTACAGTCAGAAGGGAAATGGATGAAATAAAATAAATTTGGTGAGGAGGGAGGATCTGTTTGTTTGAGGTTGTTGCCGTTGTAGCTCTATAACAGAAGACTACTGAGGAGGAGAGCGTGGCTTCTTTTTGGTTCCAGGTTTGGTAAGTTGAATAGGAGATGTAGATGTTCCCTCTCGCTATTTTCCAGCTTCTGAATGGACTCCTCTATGGTATAGAAGGCTTGGATGAAGATTTAATCGCACACACAACACAAGTACATTGTTAGTACATTGATTACAGCTGGGTGGATGAGACGTTGCAATTGAGACGATTTGGTGGGAACTGGTCTCCTTATTGCTCTCCGCGGTTGCATTCGAATTTCAAGAAGGACCTCTCATTCAAGGTCACCAAGAGTTTTCATGCTCTAGTGTATAGTTAAATCATTTTTGGAAGCTATTAAAGAATGTATTTCTCTGTGGAAGGACTCTTTGTTCTTTATATCCAACAGTTACATCCAAGGCAGACCATACTGAAACTGCTAACAAGTCCTAAGGATAACATGGTACCTCTTTACTGATCTGTGAGCATAAATATGCCTGTTTTGTAATATTGAGGATTTTCACCTTATTTAGAAGATTAGAAAGGATTTAATTCGTCTGGTATGGTTTCTTTTCTTCTCATTTTGTCAAAGATGGGGATGGTTCTCTAATGTTATATGTTTCTTTGGGGAATGTGCTTTGTTTCCTCTTCAACAGATGTATGCAGAATCTAAAATGCCCACTAAACGCCTTGGCCATTATTATTGTAAGTGTCTTGATCTGTCTCGAATCTGCACCAGTATTACCATATTACAGTCAGAAGGGAAATGGATGAAATAAAATTAATTTGATGAGGAGGGAGGATCTGTTTGTTTGAGGTTGTTGCCGTTGTAGCTCTATAACATAAGACTACTGAGGAGGAGAGCGTGGCTTCTTTTTGGTTCCAGGTTTGGTAAGTTGAATAGGAGATGTAGATGTTCCCTCTCGCTATTTTCCAGCTTCTGAATGGACTCCTCTATGGTATAGAAGGCTTGGATGAAGATTTAATCGCACACATCACACAAGTACATTGTTTACAGCTGGGTGGATGAGATGTTGCATTTGAGACGATTTGGTGGGAACTGGTTTCCTTATCGCTCTCCGCGGTTACATTCGAATTTCAAGAAGGACCTCTCATTCAAGGTCACCAAGAGTTTTCATGCTCTAGTGTATAGTTAAATCATTTTTGGAAGCTATTGAAGAATGTATTTCTCTGTGGAAGGACTCTTTGTTCTTTGTATCCAACAGTTACATCCAAGGCAGACCATACTGAAACTGCTAACAAGTCCTAAGGATACATGGTACCTATTTACTGATCCGTGAGCATAAAATGCCTGTTTTGTAATATTGAGGATTTTCACCTTATTTAGAAGATTAGAAAGGATTTAATTCGTCTGGTATGGTTTCTTTTCTTCTCATTTTGTCAAAGATGGGGATGGTTCTCTAATGTTATATGTTTCTTTGGGGAATGTGCTTTGTTTCCTCTTCAACAGATGTATGCAGAATCTAAAATGCCCACTAAACGTCTTGGCCATTATTGTAAGTGTCTTGATCTGTCCCGAATCTGCACCAGTATTACCATATTACAGTCAGAAGGGAAATGGATGAAATAAAATAAATTGGGTGAGGAAGGAGGATCTGTTTGTTTGAGGTTGTTGCCGTTGTAGCTCTATAACAGAAGACTACTGAGGAGGAGAGCGTGGCTTCTTTTTGGTTCCAGGTTTGGTAAGTTGAATAGGAGACGTAGATGTTCCCTCTCGCTATTTTCCAGCTTCTGAATGGACTCCTCTGGTATAGAAGGCTTGGATGAAGATTTAATCGCACACACAACACAAGTACATTGATAGTACATTGATTACAGCTGGGTGGATGAGACGTTGCAATTGAGACGATTTGGTGGGAACTGGTCTCCTTATCGCTCTCCGCGGTTCCATTCGAATTTCAAGAAGGACCTCTCATTCAAGGTCACCAAGAGTTTCATGCTCTAGTGTATAGTTAAATCATTTTTGGAAGCTATTGAAGAATGTATTTCTCTGTGGAAGGACTCTTTGTTCTTTATATCCAACAGTTACATCCAAGGCAGACCATACTGAAACTGGTAACAAGTCCTAAGGATAACATGGTACCTCTTTACTGATCTGTGAGCATAAATATGCCTGTTTTGTAATATTGAGGATTTTCACCTTATTTAGAAGATTAGAAAGGATTTAATTCGTCTGGTATGGTTTCTTTTCTTATTTTGTCAAAGATGGGGATGGTTCTCTAATGTTATATGTTTCTTTGGGGAATGTGCTTTGTTTCCTCTTCAACAGATGTATGCAGAATCTAAAATGCCACTAAACGTCTTGGCCATTATTGTAAGTGTCTTGATCTGTCCCGAATCTGCACCAGTATTACCATATTACAGTCAGAAGGGAAATGGATGAAATAAAATAAATTGGGTGAGGAAGGAGGATCTGTTTGTTTGAGGTTGTTGCCGTTGTAGCTCTATAACAGAAGACTACTGAGGAGGAGAGCGTGGCTTCTTTTTGGTTCCAGGTTTGGTAAGTTGAATAGGAGATGTAGATGTTCCCTCTCGCTATTTTCCAGCTTCTGAATGGACTCCTCTGGTATAGAAGGCTTGGATGAAGATTTAATCGCACACATCACACAAGTACATTGTTTACAGCTGGGTGGATGAGATGTTGCATTTGAGACGATTTGGTGGGAACTGGTTTCCTTATCGCTCTCCGCGGTTACATTCGAATTTCAAGAAGGACCTCTCATTCAAGGTCACCAAGAGTTTTCATGCTCTAGTGTATAGTTAAATCATTTTTGGAAGCTATTGAAGAATGTATTTCTCTGTGGAAGGACTCTTTGTTCTTTATATCCACCAGTTACATCCAAGGCAGACCATACTGAAACTGGTAACAAGTCCTAAGGATAACATGGTACCTCTTTACTGATCTGTGAGCATAAATATGCCTGTTTTGTAATATTGAGGATTTTCACCTTATTTAGAAGATTAGAAAGGATTTAATTCGTCTGGTATGGTTTCTTTTCTTCTCATTTTGTCAAAGATGGGGATGGTTCTCTAATGTTATATGTTTCTTTGGGGAATGTGCTTTGTTTCCTCTTCAACAGATGTATGCAGAATCTAAAATGCCCACTAAACGTCTTGGCCATTATTATTGTAAGTGTCTTGATCTGTCTCGAATCTGCACCGGTATTACCATATTACAGTCAGAAGGGAAATGGATGAAATAAAATAAATTTGGTGAGGAGGGAGGATCTGTTTGTTTGAGGTTGTTGCCGTTGTAGCTCTATAACAGAAGACTACTGAGGAGGAGAGCGTGGCTTCTTTTTGGTTCCAGGTTTGGTAAGTTGAATAGGAGATGTAGATGTTCCCTCTCGCTATTTTCCAGCTTCTGAATGGACTCCTCTATGGTATAGAAGGCTTGGATGAAGATTTAATCGCACACACAACACAAGTACATTGTTAGTACATTGATTACAGCTGGGTGGATGAGACGTTGCAATTGAGACGATTTGGTGGGAACTGGTCTCCTTATTGCTCTCCGCGGTTGCATTCGAATTTCAAAAAGGACCTCTCATTCAAGGTCACCAAGAGTTTTCATGCTCTAGTGTATAGTTAAATCATTTTTGGAAGCTATTAAAGAATGTATTTCTCTGTGGAAGGACTCTTTGTTCTTTATATCCAACAGTTACATCCAAGGCAGACCATACTGAAACTGCTAACAAGTCCTAAGGATAACATGGTACCTCTTTACTGATCTGTGAGCATAAATATGCCTGTTTTGTAATATTGAGGATTTTCACCTTATTTAGAAGATTAGAAAGGATTTAATTCGTCTGGTATGGTTTCTTTTCTTCTCATTTTGTCAAAGATGGGGATGGTTCTCTAATGTTATATGTTTCTTTGGGGAATGTGCTTTGTTTCCTCTTCAACAGATGTATGCAGAATCTAAAATGCCCACTAAACGCCTTTGCCATTATTATTGTAAGTGTCTTGATCTGTCTCGAATCTGCACCAGTATTACCATATTACAGTCAGAAGGGAAATGGATGAAATAAAATTAATTTGATGAGGAGGGAGGATCTGTTTGTTTGAGGTTGTTGCCGTTGTAGCTCTATAACATAAGACTACTGAGGAGGAGAGCGTGGCTTCTTTTTGGTTCCAGGTTTGGTAAGTTGAATAGGAGATGTAGATGTTCCCTCTCGCTATTTTCCAGCTTCTGAATGGACTCCTCTATGGTATAGAAGGCTTGGATGAAGATTTAATCGCACACATCACACAAGTACATTGTTTACAGCTGGGTGGATGAGATGTTGCATTTGAGACGATTTGGTGGGAACTGGTTTCCTTATCGCTCTCCGCGGTTACATTCGAATTTCAAGAAGGACCTCTCATTCAAGGTCACCAAGAGTTTTCATGCTCTAGTGTATAGTTAAATCATTTTTGGAAGCTATTGAAGAATGTATTTCTCTGTGGAAGGACTCTTTGTTCTTTGTATCCAACAGTTACATCCAAGGCAGACCATACTGAAACTGCTAACAAGTCCTAAGGATACATGGTACCTATTTACTGATCCGTGAGCATAAAATGCCTGTTTTGTAATATTGAGGATTTTCACCTTATTTAGAAGATTAGAAAGGATTTAATTCGTCTGGTATGGTTTCTTTTCTTCTCATTTTGTCAAAGATGGGGATGGTTCTCTAATGTTATATGTTTCTTTGGGGAATGTGCTTTGTTTCCTCTTCAACAGATGTATGCAGAATCTAAAATGCCCACTAAACGCCTTGGCCATTATTGTAAGTGTCTTGATCTGTCCCGAATCTGCACCAGTATTACCATATTACAGTCAGAAGGGAAATGGATGAAATAAAATAAATTTGGTGAGGAGGGAGGATCTGTTTGTTTGAGGTTGTTGCCGTTGTAGCTCTATAACAGAAGACTACTGAGGAGGAGAGCGTGGCTTCTTTTTGGTTCCAGGTTTGGTAAGTTGAATAGGAGATGTAGATGTTCCCTCTCGCTATTTTCCAGCTTCTGAATGGACTCCTCTGGTATAGAAGGCTTGGATGAAGATTTAATCGCACACACAACACAAGTACATTGATTACAGCTGGGTGGATGAGACGTTGCATTTGAGACGATTTGGTGGGAACTGGTCTCCTTATCGCTCTCCGCGGTTACATTCGAATTTCAAGAAGGACCTCTCATTCAAGGTCACCAAGAGTTTTCATGCTCTAGTTTATAGTTAAATCATTTTTGGAAGCTATTGAAGAATGTATTTCTCTGTGGAAGGACTCTTTGTTCTTTATATCCAACAGTTACATCCAAGGCAGACCATACTGAAACTGGTAACAAGTCCTAAGGATACATGGTACCTATTTACTGATCCGTGAGCATAAAATGCCTGTTTTGTAATATTGAGGATTTTCACCTAATTTAGAAGATTAGAAAGGATTTAATTCGTCTGGTATGGTTTCTTTTCTTCTCATTTTGTCAAAGATGGGGATGGTTCTCTAATGTTATATGTTTCTTTGGGGAATGTGCTTTGTTTCCTCTTCAACAGATGTATGCAGAATCTAAAATGCCCACTAAACGTCTTGGCCATTATTATTGTAAGTGTCTTGATCTGTCTCGAATCTGCACCGGTATTACCATATTACAGGCAGAAGGGAAATGGATGAAATAAAATAAATTTGGTGAGGAGGGAGGATCTGTTTGTTTGAGGTTGTTGCCGTTGTAGCTCTATAACAGAAGACTACTGAGGAGGAGAGCGTGGCTTCTTTTTGGTTCCAGGTTTGGTAAGTTGAATAGGAGATGTAGATGTTCCCTCTCGCTATTTTCCAGCTTCTGAATGGACTCCTCTATGGTATAGAAGGCTTGGATGAAGATTTAATCGCACACACAACACAAGTACATTGTTAGTACATTGATTACAGCTGGGTGGATGAGACGTTGCAATTGAGACGATTTGGTGGGAACTGGTCTCCTTATTGCTCTCCGCGGTTGCATTCGAATTTCAAAAAGGACCTCTCATTCAAGGTCACCAAGAGTTTTCATGCTCTAGTGTATAGTTAAATCATTTTTGGAAGCTATTAAAGAATGTATTTCTCTGTGGAAGGACTCTTTGTTCTTTATATCCAACAGTTACATCCAAGGCAGACCATACTGAAACTGCTAACAAGTCCTAAGGATAACATGGTACCTCTTTACTGATCTGTGAGCATAAATATGCCTGTTTTGTAATATTGAGGATTTTCACCTTATTTAGAAGATTAGAAAGGATTTAATTCGTCTGGTATGGTTTCTTTTCTTCTCATTTTGTCAAAGATGGGGATGGTTCTCTAATGTTATATGTTTCTTTGGGGAATGTGCTTTGTTTCCTCTTCAACAGATGTATGCAGAATCTAAAATGCCCACTAAACGCCTTGGCCATTATTATTGTAAGTGTCTTGATCTGTCTCGAATCTGCACCAGTATTACCATATTACAGTCAGAAGGGAAATGGATGAAATAAAATTAATTTGATGAGGAGGGAGGATCTGTTTGTTTGAGGTTGTTGCCGTTGTAGCTCTATAACATAAGACTACTGAGGAGGAGAGCGTGGCTTCTTTTTGGTTCCAGGTTTGGTAAGTTGAATAGGAGATGTAGATGTTCCCTCTCGCTATTTTCCAGCTTCTGAATGGACTCCTCTATGGTATAGAAGGCTTGGATGAAGATTTAATCGCACACATCACACAAGTACATTGTTTACAGCTGGGTGGATGAGATGTTGCATTTGAGACGATTTGGTGGGAACTGGTTTCCTTATCGCTCTCCGCGGTTACATTCGAATTTCAAGAAGGACCTCTCATTCAAGGTCACCAAGAGTTTTCATGCTCTAGTGTATAGTTAAATCATTTTTGGAAGCTATTGAAGAATGTATTTCTCTGTGGAAGGACTCTTTGTTCTTTGTATCCAACAGTTACATCCAAGGCAGACCATACTGAAACTGCTAACAAGTCCTAAGGATACATGGTACCTATTTACTGATCCGTGAGCATAAAATGCCTGTTTTGTAATATTGAGGATTTTCACCTTATTTAGAAGATTAGAAAGGATTTAATTCGTCTGGTATGGTTTCTTTTCTTCTCATTTTGTCAAAGATGGGGATGGTTCTCTAATGTTATATGTTTCTTTGGGGAATGTGCTTTGTTTCCTCTTCAACAGATGTATGCAGAATCTAAAATGCCCACTAAACGCCTTGGCCATTATTGTAAGTGTCTTGATCTGTCCCGAATCTGCACCAGTATTACCATATTACAGTCAGAAGGGAAATGGATGAAATAAAATAAATTTGGTGAGGAGGGAGGATCTGTTTGTTTGAGGTTGTTGCCGTTGTAGCTCTATAACAGAAGACTACTGAGGAGGAGAGCGTGGCTTCTTTTTGGTTCCAGGTTTGGTAAGTTGAATAGGAGATGTAGATGTTCCCTCTCGCTATTTTCCAGCTTCTGAATGGACTCCTCTGGTATAGAAGGCTTGGATGAAGATTTAATCGCACACACAACACAAGTACATTGATTACAGCTGGGTGGATGAGACGTTGCATTTGAGACGATTTGGTGGGAACTGGTCTCCTTATCGCTCTCCGCGGTTACATTCGAATTTCAAGAAGGACCTCTCATTCAAGGTCACCAAGAGTTTTCATGCTCTAGTTTATAGTTAAATCATTTTTGGAAGCTATTGAAGAATGTATTTCTCTGTGGAAGGACTCTTTGTTCTTTATATCCAACAGTTACATCCAAGGCAGACCATACTGAAACTGGTAACAAGTCCTAAGGATACATGGTACCTATTTACTGATCCGTGAGCATAAAATGCCTGTTTTGTAATATTGAGGATTTTCACCTAATTTAGAAGATTAGAAAGGATTTAATTCGTCTGGTATGGTTTCTTTTCTTCTCATTTTGTCAAAGATGGGGATGGTTCTCTAATGTTATATGTTTCTTTGGGGAATGTGCTTTGTTTCCTCTTCAACAGATGTATGCAGAATCTAAAATGCCCACTAATCGTCTTGGCCATTATTATTGTAAGTGTCTTGATCTGTCTCGAATCTGCACCGGTATTACCATATCACAGTCAGAAGGGAAATGGATGAAATAAAATAAATTGGGTGAGGAGGGAGGATCTGTTTGTTTGAGGTTGTTGCCGTTGTAGCTCTATAACAGAAGACTACTGAGGAGGAGAGCGTGGCTTCTTTTTGGTTCCAGGTTTGGTAAGTTGAATAGGAGATGTAGATGTTCCCTCTCGCTATTTTCCAGCTTCTGAATGGACTCCTCTATGGTATAGAAGGCTTGGATGAAGATTTAATCGCACATACAACACAAGTACATTGATTACAGCTGGGTGGATGAGACGTTGCATTTGAGACGATTTGGTGGGAACTGGTCTCCTTATCGCTCTCCGCGGTTACAATCGAATTTCAAGAAGGACCTCTCATTCAAGGTCACCAAGAGTTTTCATGCTCTAGTGTATAGTTAAATCATTTTTGGAAGCTATTGAAGAATGTATTTCTCTGTGGAAGGACTCTTTGTTCTTTATATCCAACAGTTACATCCAAGGCAGACCATACTGAAACTGCTAACAAGTCCTAAGGATACATGGTACCTATTTACTGATCCGTGAGCATAAAATGCCTGTTTTGTAATATTGAGGATTTTCACCTTATTTAGAAGATTAGAAAGGATTTAATTCGTCTGGTATGGTTTCTTTTCTTCTCATTTTGTCAAAGATGGGGATGGTTCTCTAATGTTATATGTTTCTTTGGGGAATGTGCTTTGTTTCCTCTTCAACAGATGTATGCAGAATCTAAAATGCCCACTAAACGCCTTGGCCAATATTATTGTAAGTGTCTTGATCTGTCTCGAATCTGCACCAGTATTACCATATTACAGTCAGAAGGGAAATGGATGAAATAAAATTAATTTGATGAGGAGGGAGGATCTGTTTGTTTGAGGTTGTTGCCGTTGTAGCTCTATAACAGAAGACTACTGAGGAGGAGAGCGTGGCTTCTTTTTGGTTCCAGGTTTGGTAAGTTGAATAGGCGATGTAGATGTTCCCTCTCGCTATTTTCCAGCTTCTGAATGGACTCCTCTATGGTATAGAAGGCTTGGATGAAGATTTAATCGCACACATCACACAAGTACATTGTTTACAGCTGGGTGGATGAGATGTTGCATTTGAGACGATTTGGTGGGAACTGGTTTCCTTATCGCTCTCCGCGGTTACATTCGAATTTCAAGAAGGACCTCTCATTCAAGGTCACCAAGAGTTTTCATGCTCTAGTGTATAGTTAAATCATTTTTGGAAGCTATTGAAGAATGTATTTCTCTGTGGAAGGACTCTTTGTTCTTTGTATCCAACAGTTACATCCAAGGCAGACCATACTGAAACTGCTAACAAGTCCTAAGGATACATGGTACCTATTTACTGATCCGTGAGCATAAAATGCCTGTTTTGTAATATTGAGGATTTTCACCTTATTTAGAAGATTAGAAAGGATTTAATTCGTCTGGTATGGTTTCTTTTCTTCTCATTTTGTCAAAGATGGGGATGGTTCTCTAATGTTATATGTTTCTTTGGGGAATGTGCTTTGTTTCCTCTTCAACAGATGTATGCAGAATCTAAAATGCCCACTAATCGTCTTGGCCATTATTATTGTAAGTGTCTTGATCTGTCTCGAATCTGCACCGGTATTACCATATCACAGTCAGAAGGGAAATGGATGAAATAAAATAAATTGGGTGAGGAGGGAGGATCTGTTTGTTTGAGATTGTTGCCGTTGTAGCTCTATAACAGAAGACTACTGAGGAGGAGAGCGTGGCTTCTTTTTGGTTCCAGGTTTGGTAAGTTGAATAGGAGATGTAGATGTTCCCTCTCGCTATTTTCCAGCTTCTGAATGGACTCCTCTATGGTATAGAAGGCTTGGATGAAGATTTAATCGCACACACAACACAAGTACATTGATTACAGCTGGGTGGATGAGACGTTGCATTTAAGACGATTTGGTGGGAACTGGTCTCCTTATCGCTCTCCGCGGTTACAATCGAATTTCAAGAAGGACCTCTCATTCAAGGTCACCAAGAGTTTTCATGCTCTAGTGTATAGTTAAATCATTTTTGGAAGCTATTGAAGAATGTATTTCTCTGTGGAAGGACTCTTTGTTCTTTATATCCAACAGTTACATCCAAGGCAGACCATACTGAAACTGGTAACAAGTCCTAAGGATAACATGGTACCTCTTTACTGATCTGTGAGCATAAATATGCCTGTTTTGTAATATTGAGGATTTTCACCTTATTTAGAACATTAGAAAGGATTTAATTCGTCTGGTATGGTTTCTTTTCTTCTCATTTTGTCAAAGATGGGGATGATTCTCTAATGTTATATGTTTCTTTTGGGAATGTGCTTTGTTTCCTCTTCAACAGATGTATGCAGAATCTAAAATGCCCACTAAACGTCTTGGCCATTATTATTGTAAGTGTCTTGATCTGTCTCGAATCTGCACCGGTATTACCATATCACAGTCAGAAGGGAAATGGATGAAATAAAATAAATTGGGTGAGGAGGGAGGATCTGTTTGTTTGAGGTTGTTGCCGTTGTAGCTCTATAACAGAAGACTACTGAGGAGGAGAGCGTGGCTTCTTTTTGGTTCCAGGTTTGGTAAGTTGAATAGGAGATGTATATGTTCCCTCTCGCTATTTTCCAGCTTCTGAATGGACTCCTCTATGGTATAGAAGGCTTGGATGAAGATTTAATCGCACATACAACACAAGTACATTGATTACAGCTGGGTGGATGAGATGTTGCATTTGAGACGATTTGGTGGGAACTGGTCTCCTTATCGCTCTCCGCGGTTACATTCGATTTTCAAGAAGGACCTCTCATTCAAGGTCACCAAGAGTTTTCATGCTCTAGTGTATAGTTAAATCATTTTTGGAAGCTATTGAAGAATGTATTTCTCTGTGGAAGTACTCTTTGTTCTTTATATCCAACAGTTACATCCAAGGCAGACCATACTGAAACTGCTAACAAGTCCTAAGGATAACATGGTACCTCTTTACTGATCTGTGAGCATAAATATGCCTGTTTTGTAATATTGAGGATTTTCACCTTATTTAGAAGATTAGAAAGGATTTAATTCGTCTGGTATGGTTTCTTTTCTTCTCATTTTGTCAAAGATGGGGATGGTTCTCTAATGTTATATGTTTCTTTGGGGAATGTGCTTTGTTTCCTCTTCAACAGATGTATGCAGAATCTAAAATGCCCTCTAAACGTCTTGGCCAATATTATTGTAAGTGTCTTGATCTGTCTCGAATCTGCACCAGTATTACCATATTACAGTCAGAAGGGAAATGGATGAAATAAAATAAATTTGGTGAGGAGGGAGGATCTGTTTGTTTGAGGTTGTTGCCGTTGTAGCTCTATAACAGAAGACTACTGAGGAGGAGAGCGTGGCTTCTTTTTGGTTCCAGGTTTGGTAAGTTGAATAGGAGATGTAGATGTTCCCTCTCTCTATTTTCCAGCTTCTGAATGGACTCCTCTGGTATAGAAGGCTTGGATGAAGATTTAATCGCACACACAACACAAGTACATTGATTACAGCTGGGTGGATGAGACGTTGCATTTAAGACGATTTGGTGGGAACTGGTCTCCTTATCGCTCTCCGCGGTTACATTCGAATTTCAAGAAGGACCTCTCATTCAAGGTCACCAAGAGTTTTCATGCTCTAGTGTATAGTTAAATCATTTTTGGAAGCTATTGAAGAATGTATTTCTCTGTGGAAGGACTCTTTGTTCTTTATATCCAACAGTTACATCCAAGGCAGACCATACTGAAACTGGTAACAAGTCCTAAGGATAACATGGTACCTCTTTACTGATCTGTGAGCATAAATATGCCTGTTTTGTAATATTGAGGATTTTCACCTTATTTAGAAGATTAGAAAGGATTTAATTCGTCTGGTATGGTTTCTTTTCTTCTCATTTTGTCAAAGATGGGGATGGTTCTCTAATGTTATATGTTTCTTTGGGGAATGTGCTTTGTTTCCTCTTCAACAGATGTATGCAGAATCTAAAATGCCCACTAAACGTCTTGGCCATTATTATTGTAAGTGTCTTGATCTGTCTCGAATCTGCACCGGTATTACCATATTACAGTCAGAAGGGAAATGGATGAAATAAAATAAATTTGGTGAGGAGGGAGGATCTGTTTGTTTGAGGTTGTTGCCGTTGTAGCTCTATAACAGAAGACTACTGAGGAGGAGAGCGTGGCTTCTTTTTGGTTCCAGGTTTGGTAAGTTGAATAGGAGATGTAGATGTTCCCTCTCGCTATTTTCCAGCTTCTGAATGGACTCCTCTATGGTATAGAAGGCTTGGATGAAGATTTAATCGCACACACAACACAAGTACATTGATTACAGCTGGGTGGATGAGACGTTGCATTTGAGACGATTTGGTGGGAACTGGTCTCCTTATCGCTCTCCGCGGTTACAATCGAATTTCAAGAAGGACCTCTCATTCAAGGTCACCAAGAGTTTTCATGCTCTAGTGTATAGTTAAATCATTTTTGGAAGCTATTGAAGAATGTATTTCTCTGTGGAAGGACTCTTTGTTCTTTATATCCAACAGTTACATCCAAGGCAGACCATACTGAAACTGCTAACAAGTCCTAAGGATACATGGTACCTATTTACTGATCCGTGAGCATAAAATGCCTGTTTTGTAATATTGAGGATTTTCACCTTATTTAGAAGATTAGAAAGGATTTAATTCGTCTGGTATGGTTTCTTTTCTTCTCATTTTGTCAAAGATGGGGATGGTTCTCTAATGTTATATGTTTCTTTGGGGAATGTGCTTTGTTTCCTCTTCAACAGATGTATGCAGAATCTAAAATGCCCACTAAACGCCTTGGCCATTATTGTAAGTGTCTTGATCTGTCCCGAATCTGCACCAGTATTACCATATTACAGTCAGAAGGGAAATGGATGAAATAAAATAAATTTGGTGAGGAGGGAGGATCTGTTTGTTTGAGGTTGTTGCCGTTGTAGCTCTATAACAGAAGACTACTGAGGAGGAGAGCGTGGCTTCTTTTTGGTTCCAGGTTTGGTAAGTTGAATAGGAGATGTAGATGTTCCCTCTCGCTATTTTCCAGCTTCTGAATGGACTCCTCTGGTATAGAAGGCTTGGATGAAGATTTAATCGCACACACAACACAAGTACATTGATTACAGCTGGGTGGATGAGACGTTGCATTTGAGACGATTTGGTGGGAACTGGTCTCCTTATCGCTCTCCGCGGTTACATTCGAATTTCAAGAAGGACCTCTCATTCAAGGTCACCAAGAGTTTTCATGCTCTAGTTTATAGTTAAATCATTTTTGGAAGCTATTGAAGAATGTATTTCTCTGTGGAAGGACTCTTTGTTCTTTATATCCAACAGTTACATCCAAGGCAGACCATACTGAAACTGGTAACAAGTCCTAAGGATAACATGGTACCTCTTTACTGATCTGTGAGCATAAATATGCCTGTTTTGTAATATTGAGGATTTTCACCTTATTTAGAACATTAGAAAGGATTTAATTCGTCTGGTATGGTTTCTTTTCTTCTCATTTTGTCAAAGATGGGGATGATTCTCTAATGTTATATGTTTCTTTGGGGAATGTGCTTTGTTTCCTCTTCAACAGATGTATGAAGAATCTAAAATGCCCACTAAACGTCTTGGCCAATATTATTGTAAGTGACTTGATCTGTCTCGAATCTGCACCAGTATTACCATATTACAGTCAGAAGGGAAATGGATGAAATAAAATAAATTGGGTGAGGAAGGAGGATCTGTTTGTTTGAGGTTGTTGCCGTTGTAGCTCTATAACAGAAGACTACTGAGGAGGAGAGCGTGGCTTCTTTTTGGTTCCAGGTTTGGTAAGTTGAATAGGAGATGTAGATGTTCCCTCTCTCTATTTTCCAGCTTCTGAATGGACTCCTCTATGGTATAGAAGGCTTGGATGAAGATTTAATCGCACACACAACACAAGTACATTGATTACAGCTGGGTGGATGAGACGTTGCATTTAAGACGATTTGGTGGGAACTGGTCTCCTTATCGCTCTCCGCGGTTACATTCGAATTTCAAGAAGGACCTCTCATTCAAGGTCACCAAGAGTTTTCATGCTCTAGTGTATAGTTAAATCATTTTTGGAAGCTATTGAAGAATGTATTTCTCTGTGGAAGGACTCTTTGTTCTTTATATCCAACAGTTACATCCAAGGCAGACCATACTGAAACTGCTAACAAGTCCTAAGGATACATGGTACCTATTTACTGATCCGTGAGCATAAAATGCCTGTTTTGTAATATTGAGGATTTTCACCTAATTTAGAAGATTAGAAAGGATTTAATTCGTCTGGTATGGTTTCTTTTCTTCTCATTTTGTCAAAGATGGGGATGATTCTCTAATGTTATATGTTTCTTTGGGGAATGTGCTTTGTTTACTCTTCAACAGATGTATGCAGAATCTAAAATGCCCACTAAACGTCTTGGCCATTATTATTGTAAGTGTCTTGATCTGTCTCGAATCTGCACCGGTATTACCATATTACAGTCAGAAGGGAAATGGATGAAATAAAATAAATTTGGTGAGGAGGGAGGATCTGTTTGTTTGAGGTTGTTGCCGTTGTAGCTCTATAACAGAAGACTACTGAGGAGGAGAGCGTGGCTTCTTTTTGGTTCCAGGTTTGGTAAGTTGAATAGGAGATGTAGATGTTCCCTCTCGCTATTTTCCAGCTTCTGAATGGACTCCTCTATGGTATAGAAGGCTTGGATGAAGATTTAATCGCACACACAACACAAGTACATTGATTACAGCTGGGTGGATGAGACGTTGCATTTGAGACGATTTGGTGGGAACTGGTCTCCTTATCGCTCTCCGCGGTTACATTCGAATTTCAAGAAGGACCTCTCATTCAAGGTCACCAAGAGTTTTCATGCTCTAGTTTATAGTTAAATCATTTTTGGAAGCTATTGAAGAATGTATTTCTCTGTGGAAGGACTCTTTGTTCTTTATATCCAACAGTTACATCCAAGGCAGACCATACTGAAAATGGTAACAAGTCCTAAGGATAACATGGTACCTCTTTACTGATCTGTGAGCATAAATCTGCCTGTTTTGTAATATTGAGGATTTTCACCTTATTTAGAACATTAGAAAGGATTTAATTCGTCTGGTATGGTTTCTTTTCTTCTCATTTTGTCAAAGATTAGGATGATTCTCTAATGTTATATGTTTCTTTGGGGAATGTGCTTTGTTTCCTCTTCAACAGATGTATGAAGAATCTAAAATGCCCACTAAACGTCTTGGCCAATATTATTGTAAGTGACTTGATCTGTCTCGAATCTGCACCAGTATTACCATATTACAGTCAGAAGGGAAATGGATGAAATAAAATAAATTGGGTGAGGAAGAAGGATCTGTTTGTTTGAGGTTGTTGCCGTTGTAGCTCTATAACAGAAGACTACTGAGGAGGAGAGCGTGGCTTCTTTTTGGTTCCAGGTTTGGTAAGTTGAATAGGCGATGTAGATGTTCCCTCTCGCTATTTTCCAGCTTCTGAATGGACTCCTCTATGGTATAGAAGGCTTGGATGAAGATTTAATCGCACACATCACACAAGTACATTGTTTACAGCTGGGTGGATGAGATGTTGCATTTGAGACGATTTGGTGGGAACTGGTTTCCTTATCGCTCTCCGCGGTTACATTCGAATTTCAAGAAGGACCTCTCATTCAAGGTCACCAAGAGTTTTCATGCTCTAGTGTATAGTTAAATCATTTTTGGAAGCTATTGAAGAATGTATTTCTCTGTGGAAGGACTCTTTGTTCTTTGTATCCAACAGTTACATCCAAGGCAGACCATACTGAAACTGCTAACAAGTCCTAAGGATACATGGTACCTATTTACTGATCCGTGAGCATAAAATGCCTGTTTTGTAATATTGAGGATTTTCACCTTATTTAGAACATTAGAAAGGATTTAATTCGTCTGGTATGGTTTCTTTTCTTCTCATTTTGTCAAAGATGGGGATGATTCTCTAATGTTATATGTTTCTTTTGGGAATGTGCTTTGTTTCCTCTTCAACAGATGTATGCAGAATCTAAAATGCCCACTAAACGTCTTGGCCATTATTATTGTAAGTGTCTTGATCTGTCTCGAATCTGCACCGGTATTACCATATCACAGTCAGAAGGGAAATGGATGAAATAAAATAAATTGGGTGAGGAGGGAGGATCTGTTTGTTTGAGGTTGTTGCCGTTGTAGCTCTATAACAGAAGACTACTGAGGAGGAGAGCGTGGCTTCTTTTTGGTTCCAGGTTTGGTAAGTTGAATAGGAGATGTATATGTTCCCTCTCGCTATTTTCCAGCTTCTGAATGGACTCCTCTATGGTATAGAAGGCTTGGATGAAGATTTAATCGCACATACAACACAAGTACATTGATTACAGCTGGGTGGATGAGATGTTGCATTTGAGACGATTTGGTGGGAACTGGTCTCCTTATCGCTCTCCGCGGTTACATTCGATTTTCAAGAAGGACCTCTCATTCAAGGTCACCAAGAGTTTTCATGCTCTAGTGTATAGTTAAATCATTTTTGGAAGCTATTGAAGAATGTATTTCTCTGTGGAAGTACTCTTTGTTCTTTATATCCAACAGTTACATCCAAGGCAGACCATACTGAAACTGCTAACAAGTCCTAAGGATAACATGGTACCTCTTTACTGATCTGTGAGCATAAATATGCCTGTTTTGTAATATTGAGGATTTTCACCTTATTTAGAAGATTAGAAAGGATTTAATTCGTCTGGTATGGTTTCTTTTCTTCTCATTTTGTCAAAGATGGGGATGGTTCTCTAATGTTATATGTTTCTTTGGGGAATGTGCTTTGTTTCCTCTTCAACAGATGTATGCAGAATCTAAAATGCCCTCTAAACGTCTTGGCCAATATTATTGTAAGTGTCTTGATCTGTCTCGAATCTGCACCAGTATTACCATATTACAGTCAGAAGGGAAATGGATGAAATAAAATAAATTTGGTGAGGAGGGAGGATCTGTTTGTTTGAGGTTGTTGCCGTTGTAGCTCTATAACAGAAGACTACTGAGGAGGAGAGCGTGGCTTCTTTTTGGTTCCAGGTTTGGTAAGTTGAATAGGAGATGTAGATGTTCCCTCTCTCTATTTTCCAGCTTCTGAATGGACTCCTCTGGTATAGAAGGCTTGGATGAAGATTTAATCGCACACACAACACAAGTACATTGATTACAGCTGGGTGGATGAGACGTTGCATTTAAGACGATTTGGTGGGAACTGGTCTCCTTATCGCTCTCCGCGGTTACATTCGAATTTCAAGAAGGACCTCTCATTCAAGGTCACCAAGAGTTTTCATGCTCTAGTGTATAGTTAAATCATTTTTGGAAGCTATTGAAGAATGTATTTCTCTGTGGAAGGACTCTTTGTTCTTTATATCCAACAGTTACATCCAAGGCAGACCATACTGAAACTGGTAACAAGTCCTAAGGATAACATGGTACCTCTTTACTGATCTGTGAGCATAAATATGCCTGTTTTGTAATATTGAGGATTTTCACCTTATTTAGAAGATTAGAAAGGATTTAATTCGTCTGGTATGGTTTCTTTTCTTCTCATTTTGTCAAAGATGGGGATGGTTCTCTAATGTTATATGTTTCTTTGGGGAATGTGCTTTGTTTCCTCTTCAACAGATGTATGCAGAATCTAAAATGCCCACTAAACGTCTTGGCCATTATTATTGTAAGTGTCTTGATCTGTCTCGAATCTGCACCGGTATTACCATATTACAGTCAGAAGGGAAATGGATGAAATAAAATAAATTTGGTGAGGAGGGAGGATCTGTTTGTTTGAGGTTGTTGCCGTTGTAGCTCTATAACAGAAGACTACTGAGGAGGAGAGCGTGGCTTCTTTTTGGTTCCAGGTTTGGTAAGTTGAATAGGAGATGTAGATGTTCCCTCTCGCTATTTTCCAGCTTCTGAATGGACTCCTCTATGGTATAGAAGGCTTGGATGAAGATTTAATCGCACACACAACACAAGTACATTGATTACAGCTGGGTGGATGAGACGTTGCATTTGAGACGATTTGGTGGGAACTGGTCTCCTTATCGCTCTCCGCGGTTACAATCGAATTTCAAGAAGGACCTCTCATTCAAGGTCACCAAGAGTTTTCATGCTCTAGTGTATAGTTAAATCATTTTTGGAAGCTATTGAAGAATGTATTTCTCTGTGGAAGGACTCTTTGTTCTTTATATCCAACAGTTACATCCAAGGCAGACCATACTGAAACTGCTAACAAGTCCTAAGGATACATGGTACCTATTTACTGATCCGTGAGCATAAAATGCCTGTTTTGTAATATTGAGGATTTTCACCTTATTTAGAAGATTAGAAAGGATTTAATTCGTCTGGTATGGTTTCTTTTCTTCTCATTTTGTCAAAGATGGGGATGGTTCTCTAATGTTATATGTTTCTTTGGGGAATGTGCTTTGTTTCCTCTTCAACAGATGTATGCAGAATCTAAAATGCCCACTAAACGCCTTGGCCATTATTGTAAGTGTCTTGATCTGTCCCGAATCTGCACCAGTATTACCATATTACAGTCAGAAGGGAAATGGATGAAATAAAATAAATTTGGTGAGGAGGGAGGATCTGTTTGTTTGAGGTTGTTGCCGTTGTAGCTCTATAACAGAAGACTACTGAGGAGGAGAGCGTGGCTTCTTTTTGGTTCCAGGTTTGGTAAGTTGAATAGGAGATGTAGATGTTCCCTCTCGCTATTTTCCAGCTTCTGAATGGACTCCTCTGGTATAGAAGGCTTGGATGAAGATTTAATCGCACACATCACACAAGTACATTGTTTACAGCTGGGTGGATGAGATGTTGCATTTGAGACGATTTGGTGGGAACTGGTTTCCTTATCGCTCTCCGCGGTTACATTCGAATTTCAAGAAGGACCTCTCATTCAAGGTCACCAAGAGTTTTCATGCTCTAGTGTATAGTTAAATCATTTTTGGAAGCTATTGAAGAATGTATTTCTCTGTGGAAGGACTCTTTGTTCTTTGTATCCAACAGTTACATCCAAGGCAGACCATACTGAAACTGCTAACAAGTCCTAAGGATACATGGTACCTATTTACTGATCCGTGAGCATAAAATGCCTGTTTTGTAATATTGAGGATTTTCACCTTATTTAGAAGATTAGAAAGGATTTAATTCGTCTGGTATGGTTTCTTTTCTTCTCATTTTGTCAAAGATGGGGATGGTTCTCTAATGTTATATGTTTCTTTGGGGAATGTGCTTTGTTTCCTCTTCAACAGATGTATGCAGAATCTAAAATGCCCACTAATCGTCTTGGCCATTATTATTGTAAGTGTCTTGATCTGTCTCGAATCTGCACCGGTATTACCATATCACAGTCAGAAGGGAAATGGATGAAATAAAATAAATTGGGTGAGGAGGGAGGATCTGTTTGTTTGAGGTTGTTGCCGTTGTAGCTCTATAACAGAAGACTACTGAGGAGGAGAGCGTGGCTTCTTTTTGGTTCCAGGTTTGGTAAGTTGAATAGGAGATGTAGATGTTCCCTCTCGCTATTTTCCAGCTTCTGAATGGACTCCTCTATGGTATAGAAGGCTTGGATGAAGATTTAATCGCACACACAACACAAGTACATTGATTACAGCTGGGTGGATGAGACGTTGCATTTAAGACGATTTGGTGGGAACTGGTCTCCTTATCGCTCTCCGCGGTTACATTCGAATTTCAAGAAGGACCTCTCATTCAAGGTCACCAAGAGTTTTCATGCTCTAGTGTATAGTTAAATCATTTTTGGAAGCTATTGAAGAATGTATTTCTCTGTGGAAGGACTCTTTGTTCTTTATATCCAACAGTTACATCCAAGGCAGACCATACTGAAACTGCTAACAAGTCCTAAGGATACATGGTACCTATTTACTGATCCGTGAGCATAAAATGCCTGTTTTGTAATATTGAGGATTTTCACCTAATTTAGAAGATTAGAAAGGATTTAATTCGTCTGGTATGGTTTCTTTTCTTCTCATTTTGTCAAAGATGGGGATGATTCTCTAATGTTATATGTTTCTTTGGGGAATGTGCTTTGTTTCCTCTTCAACAGATGTATGCAGAATCTAAAATGCCCACTAAACGTCTTGGCCATTATTATTGTAAGTGTCTTGATCTGTCTCGAATCTGCACCAGTATTACCATATTACAGTCAGAAGGGAAATGGATGAAATAAAATAAATTGGGTGAGGAAGGAGGATCTGTTTGTTTGAGGTTGTTGCCGTTGTAGCTCTATAACAGAAGACTACTGAGGAGGAGAGCGTGGCTTCTTTTTGGTTCCAGGTTTGGTAAGTTGAATAGGAGATGTAGATGTTCCCTCTCTCTATTTTCCAGCTTCTGAATGGACTCCTCTATGGTATAGAAGGCTTGGATGAAGATTTAATCGCACACACAACACAAGTACATTGATTACAGCTGGGTGGATGAGACGTTGCATTTAAGACGATTTGGTGGGAACTGGTCTCCTTATCGCTCTCCGCGGTTACATTCGAATTTCAAGAAGGACCTCTCATTCAAGGTCACCAAGAGTTTTCATGCTCTAGTGTATAGTTAAATCATTTTTGGAAGCTATTGAAGAATGTATTTCTCTGTGGAAGGACTCTTTGTTCTTTATATCCAACAGTTACATCCAAGGCAGACCATACTGAAACTGCTAACAAGTCCTAAGGATACATGGTACCTATTTACTGATCCGTGAGCATAAAATGCCTGTTTTGTAATATTGAGGATTTTCACCTAATTTAGAAGATTAGAAAGGATTTAATTCGTCTGGTATGGTTTCTTTTCTTCTCATTTTGTCAAAGATGGGGATGATTCTCTAATGTTATATGTTTCTTTGGGGAATGTGCTTTGTTTCCTCTTCAACAGATGTATGCAGAATCTAAAATGCCCACTAAACGTCTTGGCCATTATTATTGTAAGTGTCTTGATCTGTCTCGAATCTGCACCGGTATTACCATATTACAGTCAGAAGGGAAATGGATGAAATAAAATTAATTGGGTGAGGAGGGAGGATCTGTTTGTTTGAGGTGGTTGCCGTTGTAGCTCTATAACAGAAGACTACTGAGGAGGAGAGCGTGGCTTCTTTTTGGTTCCAGGTTTGGTAAGTTGAATAGGAGATGTAGATGTTCCCTCTCGCTATTTTCCAGCTTCTGAATGGACTCCTCTATGGTATAGAAGGCTTGGATGAAGATTTAATCGCACATACAACACAAGTACATTGATTACAGCTGGGTGGATGAGACGTTGCATTTGAGACGATTTGGTGGGAACTGGTCTCCTTATCGCTCTCCGCGGTTACAATCGAATTTCAAGAAGGACCTCTCATTCAAGGTCACCAAGAGTTTTCATGCTCTAGTGTATAGTTAAATCATTTTTGGAAGCTATTGAAGAATGTATTTCTCTGTGGAAGGACTCTTTGTTCTTTATATCCAACAGTTACATCCAAGGCAGACCATACTGAAACTGCTAACAAGTCCTAAGGATACATGGTACCTATTTACTGATCCGTGAGCATAAAATGCCTGTTTTGTAATATTGAGGATTTTCACCTTATTTAGAAGATTAGAAAGGATTTAATTCGTCTGGTATGGTTTCTTTTCTTCTCATTTTGTCAAAGATGGGGATGGTTCTCTAATGTTATATGTTTCTTTGGGGAATGTGCTTTGTTTCCTCTTCAACAGATGTATGCAGAATCTAAAATGCCCACTAAACGCCTTGGCCAATATTATTGTAAGTGTCTTGATCTGTCTCGAATCTGCACCAGTATTACCATATTACAGTCAGAAGGGAAATGGATGAAATAAAATAAATTGGGTGAGGAAGGAGGATCTGTTTGTTTGAGGTTGTTGCCGTTGTAGCTCTATAACAGAAGACTACTGAGGAGGAGAGCGTGGCTTCTTTTTGGTTCCAGGTTTGGTAAGTTGAATAGGAGATGTAGATGTTCCCTCTCGCTATTTTCCAGCTTCTGAATGGACTCCTCTGGTATAGAAGGCTTGGATGAAGATTTAATCGCACACACAACACAAGTACATTGATTACAGCTGGGTGGATGAGACGTTGCATTTGAGACGATTTGGTGGGAACTGGTCTCCTTATCGCTCTCCGCGGTTACATTCGAATTTCAAGAAGGACCTCTCATTCAAGGTCACCAAGAGTTTTCATGCTCTAGTGTATAGTTAAATCATTTTTGGAAGCTATTGAAGAATGTATTTCTCTGTGGAAGGACTCTTTGTTCTTTATATCCAACAGTTACATCCAAGGCAGACCATACTGAAACTGGTAACAAGTCCTAAGGATACATGGTACCTATTTACTGATCCGTGAGCATAAAATGCCTGTTTTGTAATATTGAGGATTTTCACCTTATTTAGAAGATTAGAAAGGATTTAATTCGTCTGGTATGGTTTCTTTTCTTCTCATTTTGTCAAAGATGGGGATGGTTCTCTAATGTTATATGTTTCTTTGGGGAATGTGCTTTGTTTCCTCTTCAACAGATGTATGCAGAATCTAAAATGCCCACTAAACGCCTTGGCCATTATTGTAAGTGTCTTGATCTGTCCCGAATCTGCACCAGTATTACCATATCACAGTCAGAAGGGAAATGGATGAAATAAAATAAATTGGGTGAGGAGGGAGGATCTGTTTGTTTGAGGTTGTTGCCGTTGTAGCTCTATAACAGAAGACTACTGAGGAGGAGAGCGTGGCTTCTTTTTGGTTCCAGGTTTGGTAAGTTGAATAGGAGATGTAGATGTTCCCTCTCGCTATTTTCCAGCTTCTGAATGGACTCCTCTATGGTATAGAAGGCTTGGATGAAGATTTAATCGCACATACAACACAAGTACATTGATTACAGCTGGGTGGATGAGACGTTGCATTTGAGACGATTTGGTGGGAACTGGTCTCCTTATCGCTCTCCGCGGTTACAATCGAATTTCAAGAAGGACCTCTCATTCAAGGTCACCAAGAGTTTTCATGCTCTACTGTATAGTTAAATCATTTTTGGAAGCTATTGAAGAATGTATTTCTCTGTGGAAGGACTCTTTGTTCTTTATATCCACCAGTTACATCCAAGGCAGACCATACTGAAACTGGTAACAAGTCCTAAGGATAACATGGTACCTCTTTACTGATCTGTGAGCATAAATATGCCTGTTTTGTAATATTGAGGATTTTCACCTTATTTAGAAGATTAGAAAGGATTTAATTCGTCTGGTATGGTTTCTTTTCTTCTCATTTTGTCAAAGATGGGGATGGTTCTCTAATGTTATATGTTTCTTTGGGGAATGTGCTTTGTTTCCTCTTCAACAGATGTATGCAGAATCTAAAATGCCCACTAAACGTCTTGGCCATTATTATTGTAAGTGTCTTGATCTGTCTCGAATCTGCACCGGTATTACCATATTACAGTCAGAAGGGAAATGGATGAAATAAAATAAATTTGGTGAGGAGGGAGGATCTGTTTGTTTGAGGTTGTTGCCGTTGTAGCTCTATAACAGAAGACTACTGAGGAGGAGAGCGTGGCTTCTTTTTGGTTCCAGGTTTGGTAAGTTGAATAGGAGATGTAGATGTTCCCTCTCGCTATTTTCCAGCTTCTGAATGGACTCCTCTATGGTATAGAAGGCTTGGATGAAGATTTAATCGCACACACAACACAAGTACATTGATTACAGCTGGGTGGATGAGACGTTGCATTTGAGACTATTTGGTGGGAACTGGTCTCCTTATCGCTCTCCGCGGTTACAATCGAATTTCAAGAAGGACCTCTCATTCAAGGTCACCAAGAGTTTTCATGCTCTAGTGTATAGTTAAATCATTTTTGGAAGCTATTGAAGAATGTATTTCTCTGTGGAAGGACTCTTTGTTCTTTATATCCAACAGTTACATCCAAGGCAGACCATACTGAAACTGGTAACAAGTCCTAAGGATAACATGGTACCTCTTTACTGATCTGTGAGCATAAATATGCCTGTTTTGTAATATTGAGGATTTTCACCTTATTTAGAACATTAGAAAGGATTTAATTCGTCTGGTATGGTTTCTTTTCTTCTCATTTTGTCAAAGATGGGGATGATTCTCTAATGTTATATGTTTCTTTGGGGAATGTGCTTTGTTTCCTCTTCAACAGATGTATGCAGAATCTAAAATGCCCACTAAACGTCTTGGCCATTATTATTGTAAGTGTCTTGATCTGTCTCGAATCTGCACCGGTATTACCATATCACAGTCAGAAGGGAAATGGATGAAATAAAATAAATTTGGTGAGGAGGGAGGATCTGTTTGTTTGAGGTTGTTGCCGTTGTAGCTCTATAACAGAAGACTACTGAGGAGGAGAGCGTGGCTTCTTTTTGGTTCCAGGTTTGGTAAGTTGAATAGGAGATGTAGATGTTCCCTCTCTCTATTTTCCAGCTTCTGAATGGACTACTCTGGTATAGAAGGCTTGGATGAAGATTTAATCGCACACACAACACAAGTACATTGATTACAGCTGGGTGGATGAGATGTTGCATTTGAGACGATTTGGTGGGAACTGGTCTCCTTATCGCTCTCCGCGGTTACATTCGATTTTCAAGAAGGACCTCTCATTCAAGGTCACCAAGAGTTTTCATGCTCTAGTGTATAGTTAAATCATTTTTGGAAGCTATTGAAGAATGTATTTCTCTGTGGAAGTACTCTTTGTTCTTTATATCCAACAGTTACATCCAAGGCAGACCATACTGAAACTGCTAACAAGTCCTAAGGATAACATGGTACCTCTTTACTGATCTGTGAGCATAAATATGCCTGTTTTGTAATATTGAGGATTTTCACCTTATTTAGAAGATTAGAAAGGATTTAATTCGTCTGGTATGGTTTCTTTTCTTCTCATTTTGTCAAAGATGGGGATGATTCTTTAATGTTATATGTTTCTTTGGGGAATGTGCTTTGTTTCCTCTTCAACAGATGTATGCAGAATCTAAAATGCCCTCTAAACGTCTTGGCCAATATTATTGTAAGTGTCTTGATCTGTCTCGAATCTGCACCAGTATTACCATATTACAGTCAGAAGGGAAATGGATGAAATAAAATAAATTTGGTGAGGAGGGAGGATCTGTTTGTTTGAAGTTGTTGCCGTTGTAGCTCTATAACAGAAGACTACTGAGGAGGAGAGCGTGGCTTCTTTTTGGTTCCAGGTTTGGTAAGTTGAATAGGAGATGTAGATGTTCCCTCTCTCTATTTTCCAGCTTCTGAATGGACTCCTCTGGTATAGAAGGCTTGGATGAAGATTTAATCGCACACACAACACAAGTACATTGATTACAGCTGGGTGGATGAGACGTTGCATTTAAGACGATTTTGTGGGAACTGGTCTCCTTATCGCTCTCCGCGGTTACATTCGAATTTCAAGAAGGACCTCTCATTCAAGGTCACCAAGAGTTTTCATGCTCTAGTGCAGGGGTAGGCAACCTGCGGCTCTCCAGGTGTTCTGAAACTACAAGTCCCACCATGCTTTGCCAGTAGAAAACCAGCAGATAGGTGGCAAGAAATGCTGGGATTTGTAGTTTCACAACAGCTGGAGAGCCGCAGGTTACCTACCCCTGCTCTAGTGTATAGTTAAATCATTTTTGGAAGCTATTGAAGAATGTATTTCTCTGTGGAAGGACTCTTTGTTCTTTATATCCAACAGTTACATCCAAGGCAGACCATACTGAAACTGCTAACAAGTCCTAAGGATAACATGGTACCTCTTTACTGATCTGTGAGCATAAATATGCCTGTTTTGTAATATTGAGGATTTTCACCTTATTTAGAAGATTAGAAAGGATTTAATTCGTCTGGTATGGTTTCTTTTCTTCTCATTTTGTCAAAGATGGGGATGGTTCTCTAATGTTATATGTTTCTTTGGGGAATGTGCTTTGTTTCCTCTTCAACAGATGTATGCAGAATCTAAAATGCCCACTAAACGCCTTGGCCATTATTGTAAGTGTCTTGATCTGTCCCGAATCTGCACCAGTATTACCATATTACAGTCAGAAGGGAAATGGATGAAATAAAATAAATTTGGTGAGGAGGGAGGATCTGTTTGTTTGAGGTTGTTGCTGTTGTAGCTCTATAACAGAAGACTACTGAGGAGGAGAGCGTGGCTTCTTTTTGGTTCCAGGTTTGGTAAGTTGAATAGGAGATGTAGATGTTCCCTCTCACTATTTTCCAGCTTCTGAATGGACTCCTCTATGGTATAGAAGGCTTGGATGAAGATTTAATCGCACACACAACACAAGTACATTGATTACAGCTGGGTGGATGAGATGTTGCATTTGAGAGGATTTGGTGGGAACTGGTCTCCTTATCGCTCTCTACGGTTACATTCGAATTTCAAGAAGGACCTCTCATTCAAGGTCACCAAGAGATTTCATGCTCTAGTGTATAGTCAGATCATTTTTTGGAAGCTATTGAAGAATGTATTTCTCTGTGGAAGGACGCCTTGTTCTTTATATCCAACAGTTACATCCAAGGCAGACCATACTGAAACTGCTAACAAGTCCTAAAGATAACATGGTACCTCTTTACTGATCTGTGAGCATAAATATGCCTGTTTTGTAATATTGAGAATTTTCACCTTATTTAGAAGATTAGAAAGGATTTAATTTGTCTGGTATGGTTTCTTTTCTTCTCATTTTGTCAAAGATGGGGATGGTTCTCTAATGTTATATGTTTCTTTGGGGAATGTGCTTTGTTTCCTCTTCAACAGATGTATGCAGAATCTAAAATGCCCACTAAACGCCTTGGCCATTATTGTAAGTGTCTTGATCTGTCCCGAATCTGCACCAGTATTACCATATTACAGTCAGAAGGGAAATGGATGAAATAAAATAAATTTGGTGAGGAGGGAGGATCTGTTTGTTTGAGGTTGTTGCTGTTGTAGCTCTATAACATAAGACTACTGAGGAGGAGAGCGTGGCTTCTTTTTGGTTCCAGGTTTGGTAAGTTGAATAGGAGATGTAGATGTTCCCTCTCACTATTTTCCAGCTTCTGAATGGACTCCTCTATGGTATAGAAGGCTTGGATGAAGATTTAATCGCACACACAACACAAGTACATTGATTACAGCTGGGTGGATGAGATGTTGCATTTGAGAGGATTTGGTGGGAACTGGTCTCCTTATCGCTCTCTACGGTTACATTCGAATTTCAAGAAGGACCTCTCATTCAAGGTCACCAAGAGATTTCATGCTCTAGTGTATAGTCAGATCATTTTTTGGAAGCTATTGAAGAATGTATTTCTCTGTGGAAGGACGCCTTGTTCTTTATATCCAACAGTTACATCCAAGGCAGACCATACTGAAACTGCTAACAAGTCCTAAAGATAACATGGTACCTCTTTACTGATCTGTGAGCATAAATATGCCTGTTTTGTAATATTGAGAATTTTCACCTTATTTAGAAGATTAGAAAGGATTTAATGTCTGGTATGGTTTCTTTTCTTCTCATTTTGTCAAAGATGGGGATGATTCTCTAATGTTATATGTTTCTTTGGGGAATGTGCTTTGTTTCCTCTTCAACAGATGTATGCAGAATCTAAAATGCCCACTAAACGCCTTGGCCATTATTGTAAGTGTCTTGATCTGTCCCGAATCTGCACCGGTATTACCATATTACAGTCAGAAGGGAAATGGATGAAATAAAATAAATTTGGTGAGGAGGGAGGATCTGTTTGTTTGAGGTTGTTGCCGTTGTAGCTCTATAACAGAAGACTACTGAGGAGGAGAGCGTGGCTTCTTTTTGGTTCCAGGTTTGGTAAGTTGAATAGGAGATGTAGATATTCCCTCTCGCTATTTTCCAGCTTTTGAATGGACTCCTCTATGGTATAGAAGGCTTGGATGAAGATTTAATCGCACACACAACACAAGTACATTGATTACAGCTGGGTGGATGAGATGTTGCATTTGAGAGGATTTGGTGGGAACTGGTCTCCTTATCGCTCTCTACGGTTACATTCGAATTTCAAGAAGGACCTCTCATTCAAGGTCACCAAGAGATTTCATGCTCTAGTGTATAGTCAGATCATTTTTTGGAAGCTATTGAAGAATGTATTTCTCTGTGGAAGGATGCTTTGTTCTTTATATCCAACAGTTACATCCAATGCAGACCATACTGAAACTGCTAACAAGTCCTAAAGATAACATGGTACCTCTTTACTGATCTGTGAGCATAAATATGCCTGTTTTGTAATATTGAGAATTTTCACCTTATTTAGAAGATTAGAAAGGATTTAATTTGTCTGGTATGGTTTCTTTTCTTCTCTTTTTGTCAAAGATGGGGATGATTCTCTAATGTTATATGTTTCTTTGGGGAATGTGCTTTGTTTCCTCTTCAACAGATGTATGCAGAATCTAAAATGCCCACTATACGCCTTGGCCATTATTGTTAGTTTTGTCGAAGTCAGCAAATTGGATAAAGTCATTTCAATTAATATCGAGCAAACTTGGTTTTCTTTGTCTGAAAATAGCACGCTACGTCGTGGAAGGGCGTATCCAGCCACAACACATGGCAATAACAGTTTTTACACTTTTATACATATTCACACAAACACACACATTTGTAATTAGTACATATTAATTGTAGTTGCAACACATAGGTTTTTATGTCAAAATATAGCAGTATTTATGTTTAGTATTATAAATGATATGCATGTTGATGAAACATAAGTGTAAATCTTTGTCCAGTACTCAGAATGGCTGCTCAGACGAGGTAGCAGCGCTGGGGATCTGCACCCCAAAAAATAGATATATAAACAACCACAATATTGCGATGGTATAACCAAGTCTGCCACAAAGTACTTATGCACACATTATCTATTAAGAATATTTTATTAAAACAATATGTAAACCACATAAAAGAATGGTAATGGATTCTAACCACATAAAAACATGTGGATTGTATCAGTGCCACATAGGACAGATAACAACGTAGGTGCACCTACAAAAATGTCCAAAAATAGTATACAAATATAGTGCAATCCAGCTACTATTAACGATACACTCCCATTATTGGTGCATTATATCGCAGGAGGATTCTCCATCAACCAAGGATTTCTCACACCGCATATGCCACTGCAGTATAGAGCTGTTCTTAAATGTTTCAGAGGAGAAAAAACTACAACGCTGTTGATGGATCTCACTTGTTTCCATACGAGGTAAAAACAAGTCTCTAACCAGGTTCCTGGCGATATTGTAAAGAAAGACCGATACCTTCATTCGGTTGTGGATCCTGTAGTTAAATTATTCTCCTTGTTCTTAGTGAGTATGTCTAAGAAACCGGAGCTCCGTGGTGTGCTCTTACTGCTCCACACTATTAGCGGTGGAGGGCGCTTGATTCCAGCGTGCAGCCGACGTCAGGTGCGCACCAATTGAAATGGGACATCACGATCCTCCGTTACGATTTCCACATCAAAGAGTGTAGAGTTATTATTGGAACAACACCCTAATAAACTAGGGATGTGCACCGGCGACTTTTGGTGTCTCGTGTTTTGTGTTTTGGATTCGGATTTGCTTGAGGTTTTGGGTTCGGATTTGTCTCGCAAACCACCTGCCGAAAGGTTTTGGTTCGGATTTAAGGTTTTAGATTCAGATTTTTTTTGAAAAAAAGCATAAGTTCAAAAATCAAGTTTTTGGGCTTATTTTCACTCCTACGCTATTATTAACCTCAATAACATTCAATAACAATCATTTCCACTAATTTACAGTGTATTCTGAACACCTAACAATATTGTTATTAGTCCAAAACGTTGCAACGAGGTATCTTTCTGGACTGCGTAGTGGAGTGGTCCCCACAATATAATAAGAAAACCATCAACTGGTCTTAATTACACCAAATATTGTACCTGGACTGCGTAGAGGAGTGGTCCCCACAATATAATAAGAAAACCATCAACTGGTCTTAATTACACCAAATATTGTACCTGGACTGCGTAGAGGAGTGGTCCCCACAATATAATAAGAAAACCATCAACTGGTCTTAATTACACCAAAAATTGTACCTGGACTGCGTAGAGGAGTGGTCCCTACACTATAATTAAAAAACCCTCCACGGGTCTGAATTCTACCAAAAAAGTTTATGGACTGCATAGTGTAGTGTTCCCCACAATATTATTTAAAATTTTTGCAGCAACAGTCAACGTTGTTTAATATCTGATACACCTCTATCTGGACTGCATAGTGGAGTGGCCCCGGTACTAAATTTGGTCCTGGGGCCACAATACCTCCTCCAACTTCCAAGTGTAGTGTTTATAACATATAAACAATACAGTAGTTCTAGCACGTCAATACCTCTTGTTTTAAATAATGACAGTGCATTTTACTTTTGGTTTAATTTTTTGAATTTGTTGACATTTTGTTTTACTTTTTGAACATGGCAAACGACTGTTGAATGGTCACATAATGCCAAAAAAAGAGTTGCAAGATGGAATTGTCCTTGGGCCCTCCCACCCACCCTTATGTTGTTGAAATAGGACATGCACACTTTAACAAACCAATCATTTCAGCGACAGGGCCTACCAAACAACTGTGGCTCAAATGATTGGTTTGTTTGGGCCCCCACACCAAAAAAACAATTCATCTCTCCCTGTACAAACTAAACAGGCTCTACTGAGGCAAGATGTCGTCCTCATCCTCAACCTCTGATTCCTCTCCCCCTACAGTGTGTACTTCCTCCTCCTCACACATTATCAATTCGTCCCCGCTGGACTCCACAACCACAGTCCCTCTGTACTGTCTGGAGGGCAGTGCTGTACTTCATTGAGGAATTGATTATTCATTTTTATAAACATCATTTTTTCAACGTTGTGAGGAAGCAACCTCCTTCGCCGCTCACTGACCAGGTTCCCCGCTGCACTAAAAACTCTTTCCGAGTACACACTGGAAGGGGGACAACTCAGGTAAAATAGAGCCAGTTTGTACAGGGTCTTCCAAACTGCCTTTTTTTTCCTGCCAGTAACAATATGGACTGTCTGACATGTCTATTTGGATGGTGTCAGCAAAATAATCCTTCAACATTTTTTTCTATTGTGACAGCATCCAATGCAGCAACAGTAGACATGTCTGCAATGATTGGCAGGTCCTTCAGTCCGGACCAGATGTTATCAGCATCCCCGCCAGCGGGTCTTTTAGGAAAACTGAGCTTTTTTCCTCGCAGCTTTATCCTCCAAATTTTTGTTTTCCATTATATGTAGCACAAGAGAGCGTACCCCTAAGCCACACACACTCGGCAAAGCCTTTAAAAATTATATGCGGCACAGGAGAGTACCACTGGACTTATACTGCAGAATCAGTGAACTTTGTAATATTGCAGTACCACTGGACTTATACTGCAGAATCAGTGAACTTTGTAATATTGCAGTACCAATGGACTTATACTGCAGGATTGTTTTTGGATATTTTTTTTTAATTTCTTTTTTTTATAATTTCTTTTTTTTTTTATAACTTTTTTTGAATTTTTTTATAACTTGGGAATAATGGGGAAATAACAATGCCCTTAGAAGGACAGAGCACAGGACACAGCACCACTGGACTGAACAGGACACAGCACAGGACCCAGCAGCACCACTGACCTCAGAAGGACAGAGCACAGGACAGCACAGCACAGCACAGGATATAGCAGGGCAGAGGACCACCTAACACAACCTCCCTCTACCCTGATCAATGCCTGAGTGAAGATGGCGGCGGCCAGCGGGGAATGTATAGAATCCGAGTATCGCGAGATCCGACAACGGGATTATGATTCGGAGCCTCGCTTTCATTTTTGCAATTGGCGGGAATACTCGGATCTGTCTCGGATCCAGCTCGGATCGGCAAGGTTCGGGTGGGCTCGGATTTCAGATATCCGAACCCGCTCATCCCTATAATAAACCAATAGGCACTGAATGATGAATGGCAACTATGTTGCTACTTTGTCTTAACTGACGCGTTTCATCCCCATAAAGGTGATTTCCTCAGAGATATGGTTAGCAATGAACTTAACAGTCCTTTATACACACCACAAATTGCAAACAATTAACACATGTTGGGAGTTAACCCTTTTCTCTCTGTGCACAAGTACTTTGCCCCTACTTCCCTAGAGGATATTACAACAACTTTTAAAACAACTTTAACACTTTATATTCTAACTTAACCCTTCCCAGAAGGGGAACTGAAATCATTCCAGCACATATAGTTCATACTTTAAAATCCCGTTTTGTTAATACCCTAATTATTACTTGTTTCTCTACTAGTCTAATAGTAAAGCATTAATCCATATTCTATTCATATTCATTCGAGAAACAAATAAACATTGTCTTAAACATATATAAACCCTCATTAAGCTATGTAATGGATTCCAAAAAGAACCCACATAAAACTATCTTATATCAAACATGTATATAGTGTGTGACCAATATCAAATGATCAGTCATAAACAAAGATAAGCGTAAACGAAAGTAAAAACAGAAAGAAATTGTAGATATTAGGTCTCCCGAAAGTAGGGGGGTGTTCAATTTATCAAAAAATTATTAACAGGGGGCGTGGCTTGGACACCACGCTGGTAAGACGTGTTTGGACTGAGCTCCTCTGCCAAATTACTAAAAACCCGGCTCCACTAAGAAATTTTAGGCAACTCACACCTTTGTTGGCATCGGAGGCACAACAAGAACCCCTGGCACCGTAAGGGATCTGCTCCGGGCACGCAGCTTGGTTGTACGCCCGAAACATCGGAGTGTGGCCTAGCCACACGTGGTAAGGCGGCTGCCTCTTCAGCGCCCTTGTGTCAGAGATTCTCTGAGAGATCCTCGCGGAGACCAGCCGTGGCAAGATCGCTTTGGCCAGACTGACGGAAGGAGATAGCGGGAGACCCGGGGCATCCATCGGGTGCACGCTCACCCGCCGGGCACACTGGATCATACCTGACCGTGCAAAGCGGCCCGGAAGATGCGGACTTGAAGGGGATCCCTTGGAGTCGGTTGGGCAGTGAGTACACGTGTATACTGGCCCCTTGTCAGCCCGTCCGGGCGTTGTTTACCGAGACCCCGCCGACGGAACACACACACAGTGCCAGCATCGTTTCCCCTTAGATACACCAGCTGGGGCTGGAGCACAGTAGTGCCCGCTAAGTGCTCTTATCCCCACTCACTGACCCTCCGTGAACGGCATCACCACCCCCCCCCTCTCCCGCTCTTACCCTCACAGCTGAGATGCAACTGAGACCCTCACCAGCAGCCCTGTGCTAGTGCTGACACCAGGGGGACATTCAGGCAGCTCACTGACAGCAGCGCTTAAGACACGGACACCACCAGCAACAACTCACCTGATTTGTCAGTCGGTGTCCGGCAGAACAGCCCGGCGTTTCACTCCTGGCTCCCTTCAGTAGATCCCCGTCTTGACTGGGCTGGGACTCCCTCCTGCGTGAAATTCTGGCTGTTCCGTGCAGTGAACTGTGAGTCAACAACCTGATTGCACAGACTAGATCGAATACAAACTTCCAGTGTGGGAAACTACTGCCACCCTGTGGCCGTTCAAGCAAACTACACCGTCCTTATATCCTAATATATTTTCAACTGTATTATTAATAACAGTTACATGCTGGTGTGCTAAGTATTGTTGCTACATCTCAGCAGTCAGAAATCCGATGTAAACCCTCACCTGGTCTCGGAGCCTGAGGGGTCAACTGCTGCCCCATTGTGTCGTTTCTGTGCCACTACACCTGTAACATAAAATCAACCTCCCCCATTGGAGACCACAGTTTCTACGTACATCCAAATATATTGACTGTCCTTGTGAGATCTAATCCTGACGGATGTGGTGACCAGTCGTATCCTCAGAGTGCCCTCTTGGAGTCAATCCCCATACGAGCAAAACGCTCTCTACCATTATTATTGCCCGTGACCGGTTGATTATTATTCGAAACCAGCCTTTCAAGTGCCTTGATTCATCTGTTCATCATTACACCCACGGCTAGTATGTGAACTTTACTATGCTGCCCGATCCCGGGTAGGACCCCTCTCAACTGAACCGAGTTCGGTGTGCACCCTCCTCTCCCTCTCCCTCTCTTTACCTGACCTTGGCCTTGTTATCCCATCCAACGGCCAGCTCGGCTCGCCTGAGGGCACCATGGCTTCCAAACCAAAGAAAGTGACAGCAGGAACCTCTGCAAATTTCTTTGGATCAAAAGCGAAGCCCCCCTCTCCACAAGCTGATCGCCAGGGGGCGTCGGGATCTTCATCGTCTGAAGTTGAACTTGACCCTCAGATTCAAGCGGTAATGACCAGTCTCTTGGAGGGGGTGAAAACTACTTTCTATCAGGAAATGACAAAAGTGGTCAGCGAGCTCAGAACAGAGTTGAACGCGCTGGGAAACAGGACAGACGCCCTAGAATCAAAAACTGACGATATTTGCCGATCCAACACTGCAACTGATAAGGAACTCTCCCGCCTCCGTGACGAAGTTGAAATCTTGAAAGAGAAGCAAGAGGATTCTGAGAACCGATCTCGCCATAATAATGTCCGCATCAGAAATGTGCCTGAGGAAATCGGTAACGCAGACCTTCAAGCTTTCCTCATGGCCCTCTTTCTTCACCTCCTCCCGGACATCTCTGAGACTGACTGTCTTTTGGATCGGGCTCACCGTGCCCTGAGAGCCAAACCCCCAAACAGCCAACCTCCTCGGGATATCATTGTCCGTCTACATTATTTCCGGACCAGAGATCGTATTCTTTCCGCTACCAGGGACCGACCAGTAATTACATTTCGGGACATGGATATCCAGCTATTCCAGGACTTGGCTCCTTCCACGATACAAAAGCGGAGGGATCTTCAGCCAGTCACTAGGATTCTTCGACAACACAACCTCCGCTACCGCTGGTGCTTCCCTTTCCAGCTTCAAGTATTTGCTGACAACTCCTCCCACTTTGTCAAATCGCTGGAACAGGGTCAGAGCCTCTTGGATAAGCTGGGCATTCTTCCTGAGCCGTCAGCCCCTCAGGCTACTCCTTCCCAGACCCAGCGCCCGGCGCTTCCTCAGCCTGATTGGTCCCGGTCTTCGAGACGACGTCCGCGGGATGCAGATCCTCCCTGATTTGTCTATTGTTGTACTAATGGTCCTATCTGTGTCTGTTTTTGTTTTCTTCCTGTTTTAACTCTCCCTTGTTTTTAGGGGGACTTTCATCGTCAGTTGGTAGCGGTTACTACCCTACACTCTCAAGTAGTTTACATAATATGTTTTATTGCTTTTTGTTTTGGTGGTTGCTCTTTTTCTTGTTTCTACCAATAGTTCTATTGCTGGCCTCCAGACCCCTCATGCTTCTTCTCTTTGTGTAATATTAGGGCTGTTTGTAATGTGGCCTTTTCCCTGCTGTTGGAAGGGGGAGCAGCTTGCCTTTCCCGTGTCCCTTCCTCCTCCCTCTCCCCTCTTTCCTACCCTCCCTTCCCTCCCCCCTCCACTTCCCTAACCCCCTCCCCCCCCCCTTTTTTTTTTTTTCTTCCTTAAACTGTTATAAATATTTACTGTACAAGTTTTATTTACCTTGCACACCGTTCCATGGTTTGATTTTGAATTTTTCAATTAATGTATTCTATTTGTGGGTCTCCCGAGGCTCTGGCGGCTGTCGATGCCGTGCGAGCCTAAGGACCACCCCCCGTGCACCCTTTGACATTGTTAATTTTACTGCGCTCTAGCTTATAATAATGTCTTTGAATCCGCTTAGGATTCCTTTTACTCAGGGTTTTCGCCCAATTGGGCTTCTTCTTTTTCTATCTCTTTTCTCTTCTTCTTGTGACTTTGATCCACTCTCTAATTGGCTCTTCAAACTTCTGTTCCACCCACAAACTAACAGGTTTTGTTCCCTATCTAACTGTTTAGACCTATTTCCAGACTTTGGCTCCTCGCGACTGCCATGGCTTTGAAGATTTTTTCCGTCAACGTGAATGGCCTCAACTCTCCTCATAAACGTACGATTCTCTTGGGTGCCTGTAGGAGAGAAAACGCAGACATTGTTCTTCTTCAGGAGACTCATCTCACAGGTGCCCATACTCGGCTCCAAGGTAAGCAATTTTCCCAGACCTTTTTTGCCTCAGCAGACTGCAAGAAACGGGGCGTTGCTGTTTTAATCCATAGTAAAGTCCCCTTTCTTCACTCCAAGACCCATGCTGACCCAGAAGGCCGCTTTCTTTTGGTGAGCGGCACTCTCCGGTCTACTCCCGTCACTCTGGTCTCAGTTTATGCCCCGAATCAGAGGCAAAAGCCTTTCTTTACAAAGCTCTTTAAGCAAGTTGAGCGGTTGGCGCAGGGCCATGTTATCATGGGAGGTGACTTTAACGTTACTCTCGACCCGGCTCTCGATAGGTCTCCCCCCTCCTCTCCTCGGCGGGGTATTTCCTCCTCCTCTGAATCCGCCACCTTGTCCACACTCCTTATACACCATCATTTATATGACTCCTGGAGACTATGTAACTCAGACGCCAAGGATTATACTCACTTCTCAGCCCCACATCAACTATACACGCGCATAGATATGTTACACATCTCACACTCACTCACTCATCATGTGACACGGGCAGACATTACCCCCCTCTCTTGGACAGACCATTCGGGTGTTTCCCTCGTACTAGATCTCCTCAAACCGCCCCCCCAGCGCAGTAGATGGCGCCTAGACGACGCACTTTTACTTAATAGATCTATCTGCCTAGACATTAAGACCTCCATTACCAATTACTTTCAGGAAAATTCAACCCCTGATGTTGCCCCCGGAATTGTTTGGGAGGCTCACAAGGCTACCATCCGAGGCCAATTAATTAGTCAGTCAGCTGCAGCTAGAAAGAAAGCAGCTGAGGAAATCTTATCCCTGGAAAGTGGGTTAGCTTCACTCCTTACTCAGCATCAATCTCACCACGACCCGACCCTACTTCCCAAGATTGCGTCATTGAAGGGCCAACTAAATACCATACTCTCCCGTAGAGCAGCTGTCACGATGCAGAAGCTCCAACAACGGTATTATGATAAGGCGGATAAAGCTGATTCCGTATTAGCTAGAAAGCTCCGGAAAAAAATAGCCTTGCAACATATTGATAAAATTCGACAGTCTCCTTCTCGAGATGTAACTTATGACCCAACAGGGATAGTTAGAGAATTCAGGGACTTCTATTCTTCCCTCTATAACCTCGATGCTCCCTCCCCTCGTCGGGACCCCCAGCCTCCCACCCTGTCCGATTACCTTTTATCTACACCCATCCCTAAAATTACTACCACACAACAATCTGTCCTGAATGAAGACATTACTCTATCGGAGGTATTGACAGCAGTTAAATCCCTGAAATCCTCCTCAGCTCCCGGCCCGGACGGCCTCACCCCCCAGTACTATAAAAAGTTTGCCTCGGTCCTCGGTCCTCACCTGACAAAATTTTTCAATGAAGTGCTAGGGGGGGCTCCCTTCGACTCCGCCACCACCAGGGCTAATATAATTGTAATTCCCAAACCGGGAAAAGACCCCTCTCTTTGCGCTAGTTACAGGCCCATCTCGTTACTGAATGTTGACCTAAAATTATTTGCAAAAATCTTGGCCTCTAGGTTGAATCCACTCCTTCCAGCCCTCATCCATCCTGACCAGGTGGGCTTTATTCCAGGGCGCCAAGCCCCTGATAATACCAGAAGGATTATTGATCTAATCCACATGATAAACAATGATAATCTATCCTCTCTCGTCATGGCGCTCGACGCCGAAAAGGCGTTCGATCGCATCTCCTGGTCATTTATGGAGGGTGTGCTTCGAGCAGTGGGATTCACAGACAAATTCCTGACAGGTATTTTGGCCCTCTACCGATCTCCGTCAGCTACTGTTTCCGCTAATGGTCTGACCTCGATGCCCTTTTTGATCACGAACGGCACTCGTCAAGGATGCCCCCTCTCCCCACTGATATTTGCTCTAGTCATCGAGCCATTAGCCGCCAGAATTCGTAACAATCATGAGATATCTGGCATACAGGTGGGCCCCTCTACCCATAAGATTGCCCTATATGCAGACGACGTTCTGCTCACTATCACTAATCCCAAAACGTCGGTACCCCCCCTCCTAGAGGAACTTGATCTCTATGGCTATTTCTCGGGCTACAAGATCAATCCAGATAAGACGGAGGTTCTAGACTTTAATATATCAGCTACAGACAAGTTATTATTAGAACGCTCCTTCCCTTTTCACTGGGGTCGCCGCAAAATTAAATACTTGGGTGTTTCCATCACAAAGCACTATCGACATCTATTTCAAGCCAATTTTCCTCACCTACTCGATCAAATCAAAATAGACCTTACATCGTGGTCACAGCTCTATATCTCCTGGCTTGGACGCATTAATGCCGTCAAAATGAATATCCTCCCTAGGCTGCTCTACTTCTTTCAGACTCTCCCCATCCGCATACCGCCATATGTTTTTAAATTCCTACAATTCCATGTCTCCAGATTTGTCTGGTCGGGCAGACGACCCCGGGTCCGACTTAAGGTTCTTCAGAGGTCCCCGCGGGGGGGAGGTCTGGGGATTCCTGATTTTCAAAGATACTACCTCTCTGCTCAACTTGCTCAGTGTGTCCTATGGTCTGGTCGGACGGAAGCCAGAGTTTGGTCTAAAATTGAGGCAGAGGGTCTGGGACTGCTTTCCTTATCCTCTCTCCTATGGGTCCCGAGGCCTCGTCGCCCCAAACGTCTATTATCTCACCCAATAGTCTCACACACATTATCCATCTGGGACTCATCATCCCAAAAATTCGCCTTATCTCCCCATCCCTCTCCGGTTGTTCCGTTATTCAATTCTCCGGATTTTCCTCCCGGACTACATCATAACTCATTCCAGCCATGGTATTCGCGGGGAGTCATCTACCTCAATCATTTATCCACCTCAGCAACTTTTCCTCAGTTTTCTGAAATTCAATCACAGATCCACATTCCCTCAAAGCACTTTTATCAGTTCTTACAACTTCGCCATTTCCATAGTGTTGCTAAAGATCGCCTGCTAACCCGACCTCTCTCCACCTTCGAAGCCCTCTGTCTACGCCAATCCTCAACCAAAGGTCTGATATCAACGCTTTACCACGAACTTGCTTCCCCTTCTTCTCTTAGACCCCCCCATGAACTAACCTGGGAACGGGACCTTGGAGAGGAGCTACTGGAAGAGGAATGGTCTGAAATTTACGAGAACGCCGCCTCTAGTTCCATCTGCGTAAGAATTAAAGAGAATGTTTATAAGATGCTTTATCGGTGGTACTATGTGCCTTCGCGTCTTTGCAAAATCCATCCTGATTCATCTGATCGGTGCTGGCGAGGGTGCTCCCATGAAGGCACTTTTCTCCACATATGGTGGTCGTGCCCAAAATTGACAGGCTTCTGGAACCAGATAAGAGGCCTGATTAATTCAATTCTCCTGGTGGATATTCCCCTGGAGCCAAAATTTTTTCTTCTCCCTATGGAGGCTCCCTCGGCATCCCGACATGAGAACAAATTGATTAGACATATTGTTTCGGCAGCTACCTGCCAAATAGCGGCAGACTGGCGTTCGCAATCTCCTCCTTCCATGCAGTCCATAATCAACAGAATTTGGCAGATTGAACGGATGGAATACATGACCAGTATTATCCGAAACTCCTCCGGAGCCTTCTCCAGGGTTTGGGACCCATGGTTATCCTTCTTCCAGGCATGCCCACCCTTTATTTAACTCCGCTTTAAAACCTCATTCTTCTTCTTGGATCTTTTTCCAACTAACAATGGATCTAGTCACTCATTCCTTCCCTTCTCTCCTCTTCTCTTTCATCTCTCTCTCCTTTCCTCCTCTATGTATTCTCTCTCTTTCTTCCTCTTTCTATAAAACCTTAGGTCATCTGTCATTACTAAAATTGTTAGACTGGTTGACTTAGTATCCTCTTATGTTTCATGCTGATGGCTGATATGGTTTTCTCCTGTATACTTATGCTATCAATATGCATTTTGTCATTTGTCCTATGCTGTTCTTATGACCTTGCAAAAATAAAACGTTTATAAAAAAAAAAAAAAAAAATTATTAACAGAAGCTGAGATAGAACTTTTAAGTAAAGGGTTAAATTTTGCCCCGTCATCAGGCCCTAACCTTTTTGAGTTATTCACAGAACTAAACAGGTACATGAGGTTACTCTGTCGCAAAAAATATTTTATAAATAAAAAATTGAAAAAAGAAGGACTAAACACCATATGTCAACCTATTGTGGTCGACACTGAACAGGAAGCTCAGGCACTAAGTGCTTTAGAAGAACTATGGGCTTAGAATAACCAATCAGAGCGCAAAGTACTGCAGAGTAGCAGAGAAGATCAAACATGAGGTCGGCGATCTTTTCAAGGAGAGAGCTAAGAGTTCTGACCGAGGCCATAGATAACATGCCCTCGGGAAGATATATTACCAATGAGGTGAAGCTGCGGACGATGGTGTAATTACAGAGGCACTGGAGTGACCTCCGCCACCGTCAGCCACAGCTGCTCCGCAAACTCAGAGAGGAGATCATAAGAATTGCGTTCTCTGTTAATCGCAAAAAACGTGTGTAAACATATATTTTTGGTATATGTATCCCAAATATGTTCACCCAAATCACCTGAAATGGCCTACCACTACATATCAATCTTCCTCCACACTAGAAAGGTCATTCCCCTTCCAATGCACCCAACCTGCGCTGGCTCCTGTCTCCTAAATTTGGCTGCTGAACATTTACTTTCCTAAATGATCGATTGAGAAACTTCAGAACATTAATGCAGGTTTTTTAATCAAGCTCTCCAACTCTTGACCCCAGTCCTGTAACTTGCTGACCTTAGCTTAAAAACCATTTGAAGATTATAGTGTTAGATGTGTTTTTATTATTGCCAAAACATTTGCAAGCCAACTTTGAAAACCAAGTCCTTAGCTTATTTTCAGATCCCATAAGGTGCAAACATATTACCTACTGTACTATATGTACCTAATCAGTCATTCATTAACTGGCTATTTGCAAGGTGAGGGAGTCCCAACAAAAGACGATTTCAAAAGTATCCTCATCCACAGTATTTGATATCCCTCCACTAATTCAGTGGTGCTGTACAGAGAGAACTTATTCACATCAGTGCTTGCCCCATTGGAGCTTACAGACCCTAACATATCCACACAGACTACTGGTAATTTTTAAATTCAGCAAATTAACCGCCAAGTAGAATGTTTTGGGAGTGTTGTAGTCAACACATGCAACGAACATGCAAACTCCACACAGATAAGACCATGGTCAGGATTCAAACTCCTGACCCCAGTGCTGTGAGACCAAAGTGCTACCCTCTAGGCCACTGAGATATTCCACATCCCTACACCGATAACAATCATTTGTTAAAGGTCATGTGAAGTGGTTTGTGTCTATCATGTTTATATTCTTTCTTTTGGAGTTATTAATATTTGTCTGTTCTGGCAATGAGAAGTTTATCTATATTGTCTGATCACATGATTATTGTATATTAAGCTGGTGAATCATTGAACAATATACAGTTAATTTTTGGCTTGTTTCAAACAGACCGGGCACATTGGGAATGGTGGCAACGCCGGAAGCCCGTGGTGGATGAGGGGGATGGCGACGCCAATGCCCAGGGCGAAGCCGAACCAGAGGCGGAGGGGCAGGGCGAGATGGAGGAGGAGTCTGACGACAAATCTGAGGCCAAGTCCCAGTCCTCCGCGTCCGCCTCTGGTGAGGCCGAGTGGGAGTTGGAGGCGGCGGTGGTGGAGCCAGAACCCGAGGTCCAGCTGGACCAGGAGACCGACGGGCAGCTGGTGGTGCCTCAAGTTGGTGAGGCATTAGGCGATAGTAAGTATTTACATGAAAGGCTTTTCAGATTTAGGTTACGATGTCCATTATTCTTGTAATTAATCCCTGCTGTCACACATGTTGATTAAAAGATGACATATGTCACAGGTTTCAATCATAATGGCCCTCCAAATTTGATTTTGTGTAAACCAGAAAACCACAGCCAGAGCCATCTTAACACATGGCCACGCAAGGCAGGGGACACACGATAGGCTTGTCAGTTTGCCAGTATATTATTCTATAGATTTTTAATGCTATTATAAAACAATTCTCTTGCAATAAAGTGAGCTAAAGTTTGGTTTGAACACTTGATTAATAATAAATAATTCCTAGTAATTTTGCACTGTGCCACCTCTGTCTGTATGATTAAACAACCGAGTAACTTTTTGGAATCGAAAATCTTGCTTTACAAAATCAAGGGTCATGTTATATTAGGCAAACGTTTATAGATTAATGTCTGCTGACATTTTAATGGGCAAACAATGAATTTGTGGGAGGTACCAATAAGTATGAGCTGAATTTTCGATACAATTTTGGATGAATTCCTGTGAGTGATTGTGTAGGTAGGGCCCCAGTGTACTGCTTTTGGCCTGGGGCCTATAATGCTGTTAAAACGACCCTGTCCACGGCCCTCTCCCCGGGACACATCAGAATTTTGTACATCTCTAAAAATGCAACACTAAAGCCTTATCAACGTCTAATGTGTGGCAAAATGCATTTGGAGCAAGAGGCCTAACAGTTTAAAGTAATGTAACAGTACACATCTCTAGTAAGTCCTGTCTGTTTGACAAATTAGGTTTGCATGTATTTCATATTTTTTTTTTTTTTTTTTGTTCTTTCAGCACACATGGAGGAAGCTGCGACTTGGTCTCCCCTCCCCCCACCAACATTGGCCGAAATCGGGGCAGCGATGACCCTTTTTATAAATAAAATAAAAAAAACAACAAAAAAAACCCCCCAAAAAATTATATAAAAAATTTCCCCCAAAAAATTGGCCTACTGGTCTACTCTGTATGAGTATTTTTTTTTTTATGTAAATAGTTTTATTACAGACTGTAAATAGTTTTGTTTTTTTGAGCAGTTTAATACTAATATAAGTTTATAAAACAGATTCATTGGTGTGTGTGTGTCTTCATAAATTTTTTCTAATTACACAACATGTGGGTCTAAGGACAAAAGAGAATGTATATAATAATCCAAAAAGAATAACATTTAAGGATGATGGTTTGTTTAGAACTCCATCATCATTTCTATAGCAGAAAAGGTTTGCATTTGCATGTCAGCAAAAAGGAACATGTGCCCACCACCAACAATCCACCCCTCCAAGAGGAAGGCCATGTGTGCAAGATTAATTCCAAAAGGTATATGGCAAATGCCATTGCTAATTAACTAGTTCCCCAAATCATGTAGTGATAGTCCAAGGTTAACTTCAAGTGTTAGAGCAAAGCCAGTCACACTTTGAAGAGAACATCCAAACTGTACACAGATGAGTCCATGTTTGGGAATTGAACTCATGACCTCAGTGCTGTAATGCAGACATGCAATCAATGAAAACCACCATGCTACCCGACTGCGGTCAGAGTTCTGGTTGGATAAAGCTGAATACCTCACATAACCTGTAAGCCGTAGATACAAATTAAACTAGGTTTCCTGGCAATGTTGCATTTAACTCCAAGGAGCCTGTCCCCTCCAAATTTCTCCCCGCCTGTTAGGCCATTCCTAGTAATAAATGTCAGCATGCACATAATAATGTGAATGTGAACTGTGGGCCATGACGCTTTTGGAAAGGTCAAAAATTAACATTGTCTGCCATGAAAAAAAGGAACTTGTCGTAAATAAAGTTGCAGTAGATTACAATACATGTTAAATATGAGGGCAGATTTGACATTGTGGTTGAGCGTGTAGAACAAAGTTTTAAAAAAAACAAAAAAAAATGGGCAAAGTTCCTAAGGTGTTTCTTAGATGAATGATTAAAGTCCACAATATGCACACAAATGTTAAGGGTATGCTTGGATTTGAACTCATACCTGCAGTTTTCTAAGTCCAAAGTGCTAACCACTGCGCTACCTGTGCGATTCCTATTTTGTATGTAATTTGTCTGAATAATGAAGAGTACTATTAACTATCAGTTTCCTGTGTATCACGCATGCTGAAATGTTGTTCTTCTCCCTGTTTTTTCATATTGCAGTTTGTGTAAGTGGTTAGCTACCCCACTTTCCATAAAGGCAGTCATGAGTTCTAATCCAGACACACACCCTTTATCTGTGTGGAGGTTGTATGCACTCTACTATGTGTGTATTGCTTATGGAAGAGTATGCTTTGCATGTTCATAACGACCCAGGTGGAATTATACAACTACATACATTTCCAGAGATTATTTATTCATTTGATTATTTTTTTTTTAACTATTTATTTTGAGAAATAGCAATCATGTACAGATAAGAATCAACAAATAATACATTTGCAGGAATAGAAACAAAAACAGAAAACAGTACATATCATGGGTATCTGTCAATGAAGCTGAAAATATTTGAGTAGTAAATATCCAAGACAGCCAGAGGGTGTCAATAAACAGACCGGCAAATATACAATTGTTATCCAGAATACACAAGACACTATAACATTTTATAACAATATAATGTGGGGGGAAGGGGGGTAAGAGGAGAGGAGGGGGGGGGGGGGGGTTACTGGTCGCCACCGAGAATGAAGGAAAAAGAGAACACGCTTCCCTTTATCCACACAGTTCCTTATCCTCATCTTGTCCTTTTTAAGAGGAGAGACAAATAATTAAAAATCAATAAATAAAAGAGGGGCAATAAAAGTTTCAAAGGAGATTACTACTTAGATTCTCTGAGGAGGGAGACCGCAGTCAGGCCACCTATGACTACAGGGAGTTCTTTTTTTTTAGGAGGAAGGAGTTGGTACAAGAGTTATGGGGTTATAAGTAAAGCCAAGGAGCCCATATCTGGGGAAATTTATCACCCTTATCATGCAGGTTGTATGTAATCTGTTCCATCCGGGCAATAAACCAGACATAGGATCGCAGGGCCGCCATAGTGGGAGGCTCAACTTGTTTCCAAGACTTAGCTACTAGGCATCGCGCAGCTGCAAGGACACGGGAAGCCAATTTCGCAGACTCTCTATCATCATCAATCAGAGGGTAACAGAGAAGAAAAGACCATGGGTCTTTCCGGACAGGGCATGGAAGGAGGGAGGAGAGGAGGGCCCTAACTCGATCCCAAAAGGAGGATATTTTAGGGCAGGACCACCAAATCTGAAAAAAGGAGCCCATCTGACCACAACCCGGCCAACATAATGGAGAACTAGAGGGGAACATTTTAAAAAGTTTGTCAGGTGTATAGTACCACCTATAGTATACTTTATATGCGTTCTCCTTTACCGAAGTGGAAATAGAGCTGGTGGCGACTTGATCCCTTATGATTTTATTCATTTGATTTTAATCGAGCGATGTACATGCATTTTGCTTACTGGCCACTTGAACTCCACAGCACGCAAAGCCCTTCTGCAATCTGTCTTTTAGGGATAAGTGTTGATTACGCTAATTAATTGCAATCGAAAAACATTGTTCAAAGTGTACCACGTCTGTTAAACTTGATAATGAATCAGCTAGGTTACAGCTATATTGTTAAAATACCCACAGGGATTGTGTTTTGATATGTGTAAACAAACTCATCGGACCTCCCACATTGGCCGTGACGTATACATTGCTTAGCTTAACGTAAAGTGCTTGGGATCAGTTGCGTATTCTTCTACGTTGGCTAAAGGACCGCAGGTGGGTGTGTCTTTCGACTTTGAGATGGTTATTTCGATAGCGTAAGTGTAAAAGACCGCAGGTGGGTGTGTTTTTCGACTTTGAGAATCTTATTTCTATAGCGTAAGTGTCGGCGTCTCTTAGAGTGCACTATGCAAATGACAATGCGGACAAATACGTATCCATAGCTTGATGAATCAGGCCCGCTATTCTCTAATTCTGTCTCAGATACACTCGTTATAAAACTTGCACTTTTATGCATTTTTCCTTACGCAATGTTGCCTTATTCAGTCTTTTGACCACACTAAATAACACTTAAGCTTTACAGAATTATTTATCCAATAACCACTGTATCTCATTAGTACTTCACAGTATATATTCGTTATAAATAACCAATACTCACAACATATGTATGTATTTAAATCAAAGTATTTTACTGCTATCACAGAAAAGCTTGCATTCACAGTTCACACATATATCATAACGTTGTTCAACATAACATAGTATATCAATATAAAATTAGCCCTAGGTTCACCACCTTTATTCCTTACACTATCCTTGCTTTACATAAGCATCCTTAATAAGAATTAGTATTTATAATATTGATATAACGATCATAGATATCAGACAATAGCTATACAGTTATATGTATATAAATAGTTAAATCCACATTACAAACACATATAGCTATATATATATATATATATATATATATATATATATATATATATATAAAATTTATTATCAATGATACTTATCAAATCCTTGTATCCTGGATCCAATTCTTTGCAACATCCAAGTGTAATGTCAGGGACCGAACTACATATGAGCTGTCGCTATATATAGTACGAGGTCCTGAGGGTTGGAGTAGTAAGGTTTCCTTTACTGCCTCCAATTCTGCCATTTGTGTGTCGACAGTTGACCAGGTAATTTAACAAGACTCTGAAGTCCTGTAGTCTTATCAAAGACTGCATAACCTGTCACACACATATTTCCCATCCGTCATCCGGATGTGTTGTTTGCCTAAACAAAGTCATTGTTTCATCATATGGCATTTTTCCACAGTTGTGTTCCATCCCTGCTGTGTTTAGCAGTTGAGACAATACATATTTGGCCTTGTGACTTACTTTGAGATTGCGCCCACTCAAATCCAATCCAATATGATATTGCATATTGGTGCCAGATTCTTAGGGGTCCCTAACCTTCAATCTAGTTACACAAGATTCCCAGTAGGGACATCTGCTGTGCAAACTGCTACTTGAGCTTTCTGTATGTCACAATTGTTTACCTGTTCTAAAGAGTTCTGTGTCTGTGGAGTATGTGACTGTACAGGAGACTGTCCTGTTTGGCCAGTATGTGCACTTACAAGCGACACACATTTTTGCATCTGATTCAGGTGCTGCAGTTTTGACTGGGTATATGCTCATCTAACTCTCTAACGTGAGGCTTTTTTTTAAAGCCATTGTTATTGCCAAAGTGTTCAGAGTCCCTTATATACTCTGTGCAAACACCTTTTGGCCAGTTACATCTTACATGGCCAAACCTTAGCCATGCATAACACTTAACATTCACCCATTCACCCATTTCTCCTTTGGAGGAGCTGTAGGGGTAATATGTGTCTGTTTGCGCACATTGCCATATATTGTGTAACGGTTATCTTATGATCCCGCCATTTATAACAACATCTTCCCTGATCTTCAGGGACTTCCTATTTTTCATCAAATCTTGTCTGCACTCTTCTATAACCATTGCTGTGTCTGCAGGCGTTGGATCTTTAGCTGCACTTAAGTGAATTGCTGTGTCAACGTATGGAAACTTTTCCAAAAACATGCGTATTATGCCTTGTGGAACTTCTGTACCTTTATCTGTGGTTAATATTCTATATTCTTCAAATCTACCACATAGAGACAATGGGTTATCGTGAATGGTTGGTTTAAAGTTAGAGGGGATCTCTGGGGTAACTTCCCAATGACCAGTTGCCAATTTCATGAGGACAGAAAGTCTCTCTTCCTCATTGTGAAATTGACCATTTTTTAGGAGCAGTTTTCCAGTTGCTGTATACCTCTGATTGAGGGGAGTGGGTAACCATAATTTAAACAAGTCCATGCGATGTTCTGGGGCGACACTAAACTTGTCACAATGTCCCTCAAAAATATCCCAAGAGGTAAAAGGGTCTATATTGGGATCATATTTCGGAATTTCCTTACGAATTTTTAACAGAAATTGAGTCTTTTCCATACTATAATTCAATGGGGAACATGCAATCCTGTGCCATTACCGTGACTTGTTTGTGGTGTAGGAGAGGTATGTACAGTTTCCCAACCGCTGCCTAGGCCAAAAACGTGATCATCCAAAAATTGTGCACGACCATTAGATCCATTCTCCATGGATGTTGGAGAATAAATTAATGTGCGTGCTACAGGGTCAGCCACTGAGGCTAATGGATTTCTCTGATCTATCACAGGAGTAAGTATGGGCATATTATGTCCTATACTCCCTGTTTCACTGCTTCTCTTATCTGTTATACATACCTGCTTTCTAGGCATGGATGTATTATGTGTTGTGGAGAAGGGTGATAACTCATTGATTAATTTTTGCATATTGGTTATCATCTGTGCTCTATTGATTAAATTACTTTGTAATTCAGCAATTAGAACTTCATTAGATGCTACCTTATCTCTGAATAAATTGATCTCTGTATACAGTTCTGCCAATTCCTTATCAACATCTGTGTAATATTTTTCTCTCTCTAATAATTTGGAATTGAGCATAAAAATCTGCCTTCCCCTATCTATATTGGCCATATCTTTGTCTTCCAATTGTGCTTTAAGTATGGAAACACTTTTAACCTTCTCAATGCAGCACTCGCAATGAGAATTTTCATCAGTGCCCTGTTTGTTTTTAACTCACATATCAAGTGTGTTCAGATGTCCAAATCCTATCTTCATAAGCCGGTGGTAATCGTATTAACGATTACCACCGGTCCAACACCCACTTGCCCTCCAAAAAAAAAGACGAAAGTGTTAAAAAACTATGTGACTATTGATAGACTTACCTTTACAACTACTCCGCAGCTAAGCGATGCACCACAATGCTGACCACAAGTAATTTCTAATGAAGAGGTGTCCAGCAGTACAGTTTCTTGTCATTGCGACTTGGATTCCTTTAAATTTAAAGCGACAATGTCAAGCCACCACAGGTTAAGTGTTTAAACACTTAACCCAACATTGCCACTTTAAATTTAAAGGAATCCAAGGTGCAATGACAAGAAACTGTACTGTTTTTTAACACTTTCGTCTTTTTTTTGTAGGGCAAGTGGCTGTCGGGTTTTTCAATGCCGAAAAATCGTACCCCACCCTCATTAGCATGTACCAATTTAGCTAACATTTGGAGACATTTTTTTTTTTTTAATCCAGTATTTTTTTTATTGAAATTTTTCAAGGTACATACATAAAAGACATTAACATACAACATAAAGAAAAATAAAAAACAATCACAAATATATCTATATAAAAAAATCAGGTGAGTTACTCACATTACCGCAGAATCAGAACGTGTGCTGAGCTTATTTAGGAACATATATCGTACATGCTCATATATCAGTAAAATCCAATTACAAGATTCAACATTAAGCATGATGACATTTGTTATGAGATGCAGGCGAGACAAATAACTCATGTGCCTGGGACATGCTGATTCAAAGATACAAGTGACAATGAAGACTTGAACCACCTGTACCATATACCCTCAAATTTCTGTAGGGCCTGCCTACTAGTACACACAAATCTCTTGTGCCCTATAGTGGTGTTAACCAGAGCTTTCCAGCTCTTAATCATGGAACTTGTCGGGGCCAACCACAGCCTCGCTATTCTAACCTTAGCCACCATTAATAACTGGGAAATGTACATTCTTGTCAGCTTATTAACCTTACCCTTCAAGCGAAGCCCAAAGAGACAAGTGGCCGGTGAGCGAAGGGACACTTTAATTACAGTATTCTGAATGCAGTGCATGACCTTACACCAGAAGGTTTGTATATAAGGACACTTCCAAAGAAGGTGCCAAAAATTACCATTCTCTAAATTACATTGCGGGCAATTAGGGGTACTATCCGGGCAAAATTTTGCCAATCTAATAGACGTCAAGTAAGCCCTGTGTAAAACAAACACCTGTATTTGTTGAAACTTTAATGACGATGTATAACCACTAGTGCTGTCTAAGGCCATCTCCTATTCCTTATCTGTTAAAGGACCAATATCTATTTCCCATTGATTCCTCAGATCATTCAAATCATCTACTGTGGATTCATATAGAAGGCATGAGTACATATGAGAAATCAGACCCTTGTGAGCCAGGGCCTGTAGGTGTTTTCTCAGTGGGGCTACAACAATCACTGGCGGCTCCCCCTTGAATTGTGTGTTTATAGTATGTCACAATTGGAGGTATGAGAAAAACATTGTTCTGGGCATGGAAAATTTCCTAGCCAACTGTTCAAAGGATTTGAGCACATTAATGTCATACAATTAACCTATAGCCACTACACCCAACCAGGACCACTGCCTGGACCCCTCCACTGTATCCTCCTTTAATTTCTTTGCCCCCAGAGAGGAATACATGGATCAATGTCATTCTGTCTCATTATTTTATTACTAACTGTCCAAATCTTAATTGCCTGGATCAGGAGCAGGGGAGCGTGTGAGCCAAGCCGTCCTGCCAACAGTGACTGTAAAGGTGTATGGTTGGCATTAAATTGGTGTACCAACACCCAGTGTAAATCATGATAGTCAGGATCAGAAACCCATTGCCTTGAGATGAGCCAATTGAGAGGCAATATAATACAGTTTCAAGTTAGGAAATGCAAGACCACCAGAGGATCTGGACCTGCACAGTGAGCTGAGCTTAACCTTAGCCCTCCCCCCTCCCCCCTCCCCAGACCAGAGAAATCAAGTAACTTTCAATGCAGCGGAAAATGGAGGGTGTGATATATACAAGTGGCTGCTGGAGTATATACAAAAACTTTGGCTGCACCATCATCTTTATTAAATTTATCCTACCAAAAATAAAAAGCGGGAGCTTCCTCCACACATGAATTATTGATTTAAGATATTCTATGTGGGGTCGCAAATTTAGTTCTACATACTCTGAGGGGGTATTAGTAATCCATATTCCCAGATACTTGAATTTCGGTGCCCATTTTAATTGTAGGTCTTTTAATAGTGTCACAGGACATTCCGAACCCAGAGGGAGCACACTGGATTTATCCCAATTGATTTTTAAACTGGGAAAAAACCCAAATCCATCATCCACTCGCAAGACAGTTCCTAGGGAAGTATCATGGTCTGAAAGAAACAGTAGCATATCATCTGCGTATAACGCCACCTTATCCTCTCTATGCTCTGATTTAAGTCCTTTAATTTCTTTATCCTGACGGATCAGACAAGCCAGCGGCTCTATTGCTAGCCGGAGACAATGGGCATCCCTGTCTAGTCCCACGTTCTAATTGGAATGGTTGAGAAAGATGACCATTAACACAAACCCGTGCCACTTGATGTGAATACAGGAGCTTAACCCATTTTTATAAATTCCGGTCCCACCCCAAATTGGGATAACACCTCCAACAGGTAAGGCCACTCCACCGAGTCAAACGCCTTGGCAGCGTCCAAGGACTCCACAACTTTGTTCTCAGAAGGAGGAGACCGAACCTGTAGGAGAGTATACAGCCTCCTAAGATTAATAGATGTAGACTTGCCCGGCATAAATCCCTTTTGATCCGGATGAATCAATTCCAGTACCACTGTTCAACCTCAGAGCCAGCAGTTTAGCCAAAATCTTAACATCACTCAACAAAAGTGAAATTGGGCGATAGGACTCGGGGTACAACAGATCTTTCCCTGATTTAGGCAACACCACCACTATTGCCTCTGTCATTGAAGGGGAAAAGCTCGCTTAATGTGTCCAAAAACCTAGATACAAAAAAGGGACAATATTTTTTATATAGTTCAATGGGTACACCATCTACTCCAGGAGCCTTGCCATTAGGGAACGACATAATAGCCATATCAATTTCTTCAAGAGTGAAAGGTGAATTAAGATACTCTCTACTATCAACGGAGAGCACGGGGAGAGTAATAATATTCAAGTATCCCTGTAAGGCAGCTATTTATAGAACACCTCAACAATACCAGGCATCAGGCACCTCTTAACCCCGCTATTATCGCAAATAACTGGTACAGCCGCGTCCGCCCTCTCCACCCTTGTCAGATATTCCAGAAAACTACCATTTCTGTCACCTTCAGCATATTTCACATGCTTAGAAAAAATGAACTTACGTTTGGATTTATCAAAGACGTAGTCAACCCACTCGCTCTGAGCCAGCTGCCAAGCTCGCATTGCAGCCTCAGTTCTACCATTTATATATTGCACTTCTAATGATTTACATGTTTTCTTCAATTCCTTTACCTTAAGTCTAGATGACTTTTTGATTTCAGCCACGCCAGCGATTAATGTCCCCCTCAAAACAGCCTTAAAAGCATCCCAAACTATCGGTGGCTGTGCTGTCACAGAATTATCCATAAAGAAACCTTCCCACGTTGTCATCAGTAATGCCGTGCCCATCAAGGAGAGCCAAAAGGGGTTCAATTTCCAAAAGGACTGGCCTCTGGTAATAGCAAAATCAATAGACAAACAGAGAGGCGAATAGTCAGAGATCCCTCTAGCCTTATATTCTACCTCACATACCAGCGGCACCAAAGAATGTGACAACAAAGCTAGATCAATTCTTGAGAATGCATTATATGATGTAGAGAAACAGGAGAAATGGACATCTTCTGGATGCCTCAGGTGCCAGACATCTACCAACCCCATCTCATCTACCAAGGCGGAGAAGGCTGACTTAGAATGACCAATTACAACATTTTGCTCCCGCCATCTGTCAACAGCTTTATTTATCACATTATTGAAATCCCCTATACCAGGATTTCCCAAACCCAGTCCTCAGGGCTCCCTAACAGTGCAGGATTTCTGGATCACATGTGACATAATTAGGACCACCTGTGGATCTATTACAATGTTTCAGTCAGCAGAGCCGGATTAACAATAGGGCTAAAGGGGCTACAGCCCAGGGGCCTCAGGCAGCTGGAGGCCCCGCTGGCATTCATCGGGTTGGGGGCATCCCCACCCCTGGCTCCGACTGTCACCTGTTCAAGGAGAATGGCAGGCAGCTAACAGCAAATGTTATGCTGTTGGATGCCTGCTGTCACTTTAGTACTTACGCAGCATGCAGTAATCTCCTTACTGAGGAGATCTCGTGAGAGTGAGACTATGAGTCATAGTCTCACTCTCACGAGATCTCCTCAGTAAGGAGATCACAGCGCACCGTGGAAGCACTTCAGGGACTGAAACAACAGAAGGAGGTAAGCTCACAGGGGAGAAAGGGGGGGGGAGCCTCATCTGGGGTGGGCCTCACAGTACTCTTAGCCCGGGGGGCCTCCCTTCCCTTAATCCAGTCCTGTCAGTCAGTAATGAATACACCTGTGCTCCAGCAAGGAGATATGGAAAACCTGCACTGTTAGGGAGCCCTGAGGACTGGGTTTGGAAAACTCTGCCCTATACATATAATGGGAGCCTACGGAAACATTGCTATGAATTCGCCACACTTTTTTAACACCTCACTGTTATATGGTGGGGGTTTGTACTACTAGGAGAAGCACTGGGACCCAATTAATGACAGCTTTCATAAGCACGAACCTCCCCCCCGAATCCACCTGTATTTATTCTAGGGAGAAACCAAGAAGTTAATGCACCAGACTCCTCGACAGTTGGTTGAGTGGTAAGCCCTACCCACCCATGCTTTTTTAGGGAGAGTACTCTTTCACCATGTAAATGAGTCTCTAATAAACTATGTCAGGGTCATTTTTTCTGATTTGACGAAACACGAAAGAGCGTTTCACACCATTATTTAGGCCTCGCACATTCCAGGAGAGACTCTTCAGTTCCCTGTCAGATGCACCAGAACACATACAAAAACCACATAACCATGCACTGGGTCCCTCGAGTTCCACTGCCCCGTATCCCACAACCCTGCAGAGCATACATCATCAAGTATAATTGTAAGCACACATAAACCTTGTTTATACATTTGCGATAACATTAAAACTACCCACAAACTGAGTTAAATAACCTTAACACTAAACCCGCACCCCCACCCTGTATACTCTACCCAACTTTAGTATACCTTAATTCCTAACTGAGGTTAACTTAGGATATTCAGCAGGCCAGCACACGACCAAGAGAGGCCGCCCGCCAACCAGCAAAATAGTAAATTATAAACACAAACCAAAGAAAAGGGAAGACAAAGATAGAGAAGCAAAAAAATAGTAGGTAAGGAAAGGAAAAGAAAAGAATGGGCAAACTGAGACCAAAATCGGCCTTAAAGCCATGGGCTCTCCAGTCCATTACATCTTATAGTGGCAATAGTAACACACTATTTCTTATCCACCCATGTTGACCATTATTAAAAAATACAAAAGCCAAAAGAGAAACAAACATTTTTGTACATTAGAGATTGCATTATGTTTAGCACTTCCATGCATAGTATAGAATGCAGGACAGCAACAAGTGTCCCAAGGTCAAAGAAGAGAAGCAGAGAAAAGTACTCATCAGATATCACTTATCAGCGTCCACCAGCAGCCAGATGATCCAACCAGACAGCAGCCTCTCGGGGCGTATCAAAGAAGGATGTACGACCCTCCAAAACCACCCGCAGCCGGGCAGGAAAGATCATGGCGTATGGGATCTGCAGGTCTCTTAATCTTCTCTTCACCGGAATAAACGGAACCCTACTCTTTTGTACATCTAAGGCGAAATCAGGATACACCGCTACTCGCTGACCATTGTATTCCACTGGGCCTTTCTGCCTAGCGAGATGCAGTGCAGAATCTCGGTCATGGTAATGCAAGAATTTGGCTAGGAAGGTACACAGAGAGGCTCCAGGAGGAGATTCCTGGTTTGAAATGCAGTGAGCTGTAAACTAATCTGTACCAAACAATTGGATTAACCACTTTTCCAGGAAAGACTCTGGGGCAGCACCTTCTGCCTTCTTGGGCAACCCAACCAGACATAATTTGCTGCGGCATAAACGCCCTTCAATATCCGTGAGCTTTTGCTTGAACAAGGAGGCCTGAGACTCCAGACCCAACATTTGGAGACATTTAGTTTTTTTTTTGAACACGGTTCTCCTGTTAATACACAGCGAATCATGTGTATAAGCCTGTTCTAAATGTGTTGACCATAAATTTTCCGCAGATGTGTAATTATTAGGTATCACTGGGTTAAACATATTATTTGCTGACAACTTCTCAATGGTAATAAAATTAATACTCGCCTGTCCAGATACAGAATTCATTTTTGTTTTGTGTTACTTCTCACTGTAGTAATACCGGTCCCCTTAAGCCTCCGAGACTTAAAAATGCTGCTTCCAGAAAGATCCTCTTCAGTTCAGGAACGTCTTTCTCCTCTCAGCAGGACCCTTCCAAAGGACTGTTGCAACCTTGAAAAGTGAATCCACGTTTCTCACAAAAGCTCACAGCGCGACAAGCCGTTCCTTCTTAAAGAAAGAAATAAAACAACGAGTATCCAAGAAACTTTAAATTTTAAACTAGATTCGCTGTAATTAATTGTATTTCTTCTAGGCCTCAAGTAAAACAATGTTATCTATCCAAACCTCTTTCCAGAAAAAGCTTAAGCTAATAAAACATAAGTATCATCTCCTTTGTGTACCTATGCTATTCGTCCCCGCCCCTCTACCGAATTAGGTTTACAATACAACAATTTTCACTACTATATCCTAGTATAAATATCACAATAAAAACAGTTGGGCCTAGGCTCATTAATGTAAAAGGACCTGTGGTTGCGCCTCACATACGCACGCTACCCTCTTATTCTGTTCTGAAATACACTCGTTTATAAAACTCACACTTTTATGCATTTTTCCTTACACAATGTTGCCTTTCTTAATCTCTTGACCACACAAACACTTAAGCTTTACAGAATTATTTATCCAATAACCACTGTATCGCAGCAGTACTTAACAGTATATATTCATTATAAATAACCAATATTCACAACATATGTATGTATTTCAATCAAAGTATTTTATTGTTAACACAGAAAAGCTTTCATTCACAATTCACACATATATCATAATGTTGTTCAACATAACATAGTATATCAATATAAAATTAACCCTAGGTTCACCACTTTTATTCCTTACACTATCCTTGCTTTACATAAGTATCCTTAATAAGAATTAGTATTTAGAATATTGATTTAACTATCACAGATATCAGGCAATAGCTGCACAGTTGTATGTATATAAACAGTTAAATCCACATTCTAATCAAACACACACACACACACACACACACACACACACACACACACACACACACACACGATACTTATCAAATCGTTGTATCCTGGATCCAGTTTATATTCTGCAATGTAGGGAACGTTCCTGTAGTATAGAATCCTTTCCTGTAGCTTAGTGTAGATTTTCTGTAATATAGTGTATTTTCTGTAGTGCAGTGTAGTATAATATTTATTTTCTGTAGTGTAGTGTGGTATAATATATATGTAGTGTAGTATAGGACAGTGCTCGTTGTCGAGGGGCAGGGGGAGTCCCGGGTCTGGCTTTTATAGTCCAGACCCGTAAACTCCCATCCGCCCCAGCAGCAACGTGTGTGGTGATTCACCACACACACATGGATGTTATGTGTGTCCAGGGGTGATGACATCATCACTCCTGGCGGTTCTCCCCACTGTGTACGTGCCGACTTGAGTCGACACACACAGTGGGGTTCTGCTATGTAACTGCGCAAGTCGCACTATGTACGTGTGCACGCACGCACACACATACACCATGGTTCCCCCCTACACATCAGGATACCTGGATAACTCAATGGGCACGAGGCACCAACTGAACCAAGGATGACAGGACTCCAAGTTACTAAGGAGACACGAGGCACCGGATGAGTCACAGGTGTCAGGACTCAGGGAGCACGAGGCACCGGATGATCAGCAGGCAGAGAAAGTGTAGTGGTCAGAGATGTAGGTAGGCAGACAGTAGAAGGCTGGATCAGACACAGGAGCTAGATAGCTGCTACAGACTATAGATGCTGGATTGCTAGGGGAGCAATACTCTGCAGCCACAAACAAGCCGTGGATCAAAGCCAGATGGTCAACCACGATACCAGGGAGAAAGCAGGTGCAAAGCCACAACAATGTCGGGTCAGGGGTCACAGAAAGAGATGCCAAGGGATAACACACAGGAGAACCAGCAAAGGTTAAGGCAACAAATTAACTGGCAAAGACTGCTGGGAGAGATAGTCTTTTAACGGCTAGAGGGGCAGGTGCTGAGCATCCCGGAGTAATGAGCTTAGTTCTAGCAAGTAGAAAAAAATCCAAGTACCACACTTTGGTGAACGCATCACTGCAGGCTGGATACATATAATGGCAAAGTCCAACATAGTTAAAAGGTTTAAATAACTAGGTTGCTGTTTGGATATGCATAGTTCAAGTGTTTAATCATGAACATCTACTGCTAACTTTGCTTCAGGGCTATGATTTTGCACCTGATGTGAGGTCATCTGCTTCTCATCCTGGTCCAGTATAAGCAGATGCAATCAAAAGCAAGCACCCAAGCTTTTTTTTCTTTAACTTTTATTGCTGTGGTGGTTATCTGTAGCACTTAGAAGAGACCGTCCTAAAGGGCTTGAAGATGTGACGTCTGGATGAACTTTTTAACAAGGATCCACCAGGTTGTATTTTATGGGTTGAGATTGTGCAGTCTGGGAATTGGGTAACTTTAACCAATTACTGTAAATGATTTGGAATCTGGATAAGTAGTAAGCAATACTTAATTAGGCAGCTTTACACCTGAAAACCATTATGTCAGGGCTGTCTCAACTGGGATTGGCTAGACTTCACTAGAGGCATGGAGTCTAACAGGGTGGAAGGTATTCATCAGGGATTCCCGCAAGGGAATTTGGACTTAGCAGCTTCCACCATGCAGGTCGCGGCCGTACAGGGAAGTTCCCAGTGTGACAGATGGGAGAACAAATCTAAACAGCATACAGAGAGATACAGTTCAGGTATTGGTTGATAATAATAATGATTACCACTTAGAAGTGGAACACAAATGCAAGGTTCAATGAAGTACAGAGTATACTGCAGATGATGGACCACGGCTGTTGTGTAGAAGAGTAGAAACAATCAACGGAGTTCCACGATGTGGGCAAAATACATAGTGAGCGTTGACAACAGCAAGTGCTCCTAGGAAGTGGAATATAAATAAAAAGTTCAATGGAGTGCAGAGTATACTGTGGATGGTAGGCCCCGGCTGTTATACAGGAGAATAGAAACAATCGGAAAAGTTAACGATTAAAACGGATACATAATGTAATTTCAATTGAATCCAAATATGCAACCGATGAAGTGACACAGACAACCCAAGAATGTAGAACGATACAGCAATAGTCAGCGGTGCGTGCAGAGCAGGCAGTGGACATCGATCACTATGATTGCCACAAATGAATGGAACAGGAGCACGGAGATCAGAGGAGTCCAGATATGCAGCAATGATGAGCACAGCTTACCATAGGGATGTGGAACGAGTCAGCAGTAGTCAGCGGTACATGCAGAGTAGCTAGCGAGCGCTGATCACAGCAATTACCACGGATGGGTGGACTAGTGAGCAGAGATCAGCGAAATCAGATATGCAGCAATGATGAGCCACAGCTTACCACAGGGATGTGGAACAAGTCAGCAATAGTCAGCGGTGCATGCAGAGTAGCTAGCGGGCGTTGATCACAGCAATTACCACAGATGAGTGGAACAGGTGAGCAGAGATCAGCGGACTCTAGATATGCAGTAAACGATGAGCCACAGCTTACCAAAGGAAGAATGTGGAACAAGTCAGCAGTAGTCAGCGGTGTATGCAGAGTAGCTGGCTGGTGTAGATCACAGCGATACCACAGATGAACGGAACACGTAGGCAGCATAGATAATAAAGGGAACAGGCAGCTGAACCAGGCCAGGTGTAGACTTGAAGAACCAGCAACGAATAGGTGAAAGGAGGGGCCTTATAAAGGAGGACTGACCAATAGCAAAGCTGAAGTAATGATAATAATATAATAATAATATAATAATAATATAATAATAGGTGAAGTAATCACAGATGTACACCGTGGCTGACAGCCTGTACCAAGAAGAGGTTTTAAAGTAAGAGTCAGTGTTTTGAGGCTCAGGTAGAGATACCCGGGGAGCGGGTGTGACATAACCCCCACTTTAAAGGTGGTCACCGAACACCTAGGACCAGGTCTCCTGGGGAATTTGGTATGAAATTTCTTCAATAGAAGAGGTGTATTAACATCAGATGCTCATACCCAAGATCTCTCCTCGGGACCATAACCTTTCTAGTCGACAAGGTACTTCAATATCCCTCTAGAATACTTGGAATGGCGAGAAGACTTGTGTTGGGCACAAACTGCACAAGAACCTACAAATTTCTTAACTTCAGATTGACATTTGGGCCACCAGTATTGTCGGGAAATTAGTTCAAAGGTCTTTCGAGCTCCCAGATGTCCCGCAAAGCGTGAGGATGGAACCAGATCAGTAGTCCTTTCCGTAGGTAAGGAGGAGAAAACATTTTCCCCGGAGGAGGAGGAGGATTCTTGAATAGGTTGATGGCATTGACACATTTTGGATCCAGGATGGGACGATCCAGAAAATCCTCGGGTTCAGTATATCAAATGCCCTGGACAATGCGTCAGCTTTCTTATTCTTCAGACCAGGTTTAAATGTAACATGTAAATTAAAACGTGAGAAAAAGAGCGATCAACGAGCTTGACGAGGATTTAAGCATTGGGCAGATTGGAGATAAAGAAGATTTTTGTGATCTGTAAGTACTGTAACAATATGTCAAGCCTCTTCCAAGAAATAACGCCATTCGCTCAATGCTAATTTAACGGCCAGTAATTCATTATCGCCTATGGAGTAGTTCCTTTCTGCTGGTAGAAATTTACGGGAAAAGAAAGCACAGGGATGGAGTTTCCCTTGAATAGACTTCTGTGAAAGAACCACTCCAACTCCCATCGTAGATGCATCAACTTCGAGAAAAAATGGAAGGGAGAGGTCAGGCTGCTTCAGGGCAGGAGCAGTAGAAAAAGCCTCTTTGAGAAAAGAAAATGTCTCAAGTGCTTCTGGAGACTAATGTTGCGTCTCGGAACCTTTCTTGGTGAGAGCCACTAATGGAGCCACAATGGTGTAATATCCAGAAATAAAACGTCTGTAATAATTAGGAAAACCCAAAAACCGTTGGATAGCTTTGAGTGTATTGGGGGGAGGCCACTCCAAAACAGCCCAGATTTTTCAGGATCCATCCACAGACTGGTACCAGATACAATGTACCCTAGGAAAGGCAGTTCAGTGGCTTCAAAAGGGCATTTCTCTAATTTACAGTACAAGTTGTTTTTTCGTAGTCAGGAAAGAACTTCGGCAAGTTGAAGACGATGAGACTGGAGATCTTTTGAAAAATGAATATATCATCAAGGTACGCTACCACAGAAGAATACAGGAGATCACGGAAAATTTCATTGACCTAGCTCTGGAAAACTGCAGGCGCATTGCACAGACCAAAGGGCATAACAAGATATTCATAATGGCCATCTCGTGTGTTGAACGCAGTCTTCCATTCATCTCCAGCTCTTATTCTAATGAGGTTATATGCACCTCGAAGGTCTAGTTTTGAAAAAAAAAAATTGCACCCTTGATGCGATCAAATAATCTGTGATTAATGGATTGGGGTAGCGGTTCTTCACTGTGATGGTATTCAAGCCTCTATAATCAATGCAAGGGCGAAGAGTTCCATCTTTTTTCTTTACAAAGAAGAAGCCAGCTCCGGCTGGAGAGGTGGAAGGTCTAATAAAACCTCTTTGCAGATTTTCCTTAATATAATTTGCGGTAGCTTCAGTCTCAGGCAATGATAAAGGATAGACACGTCCTCTGGGTGGCACTTTACCCGGAATCAGATCAATCGGGCAATACCATGGACGATGAGGCGGCAACCGTTCAGCGTTAGATTTATTAAAAACATCAGCAAAAGAGGAATACTGTGGCAGCAAAGCAGAGATGTTAGAATCTGGTGAGGCAAGAAGAGTTCTTAAAGGCTTGACTTGAGTAAGACATCTACCTGAACAGGTTTTACCCCAGGCTGTAATCTGAGAAGAAGGCCAATCCAATTGTGGTGAGTGGAGGTGAAGCCATGGTAGACCTAGAATAAGCAGACTGGTGGTAAGAGGAAGAACAAGGAAAAAAATTTCCTCCAGATGGAGTGCTCCTACTTGTAAACAGAGTGGGCTAGTGCGATACTGAATAAGAACATTAGTGAGGCGAGCTCCATCAATACCTGTAATCATAATAGATTTATCCAAAGGCACTGTAGGAAGAGCCAACTGCTTAACGAAATGTAGAGAGATAAAATTTCCTGCAGTCTCAGAGGCCCAATGTAAACTAACAGGGAATGAACACATTTGGTCAAAAAATCGGGAGAGTGATGGAATGCCCCTAGCCTGACCTCTCCTGAACAAGCTAAGGCCTGGTGTTTCCCGACCGTTTAAAGCAAAGTTTAAGAACATGTCCAGCATCCTCACAATAAAGACAGAGTTTATTCTTAATTCTCTTTTCTTCAGGAGTTAAACGAGAATGACCCAACTGCATAGGTTCATCCGAAGAACCAGAAATTTGAAATGAAGAAGCTAGTCAAAAGATGAGCGTCTAGGATTAAAATTGATCAATACACTTAAATAATCGTTGAGATTGCTTAGTGAAATTTGTGGATCCTGTATAATTCTTCTAAAGATAAGAGACAAAAAATGAAATACCCCCATAACACAAACATACAATATTGTAGAAACCTCATAATTTCTGAGAAAAGCTATGCAAAATAACATACATCAAAAGACTGAAGTAACTTTCCATCCTCCAAGAAAGGTAAATCCATTTGCTTTATAAAATAGACACATTTATGCTAACAAATTCAACTCCATAAAGGGTACCATGCCACCCTTTAGGGTGTTGGCCTCGTTAGAAGTATTGAAATATTCTACCTTGTTTATACTTATTGGATATCAAGACAAAGAAATCCTTGCACAGAGAAAACACATTCCTCAAAAGCATCCAAATGTGACTTTAACCAGAGAAAGTTATATGTTGGTAAGCTTGTAGTTTAAATGAGTGATTCCATGTTGGAATCAGAATGCAGCTGAGGAGATAAATAATACCAGTGCCCAACAACTCCTCATAAATATAAGATAACATTTGATCCAACTGGCTGCAGTCAGTGTAATTGTACTTGCGTTGCATTCTATTCAACTTACCAAAGTTGGAAATCAAAATGGCTACATACTTCTGAATAGTATTGTGTTATCCTGGTAAAAATGGGATGAAGTCCAAACAAACATTTTCTCTTGTCACCCACAATCCATACTTATCACAGCACTGATCAAGCCAATCCCTCATCTGACCTTATTCTCCAAATAAAAATGGACTTCGAGATAAGTCAAGACACATACAATACTGGCCCAAAAGCTCAGTGTGCATCGTGGATCCTGCATAATTCGGATAAAGAAAAGAACAAAAAAAAAATCCCTAAAACACAAACATACACTATTATAGAATTCTCATTTATTAATTTTAAAATGCCAAAAAAAAAAAACTAACTCAGAAGAGTTAGATCACTTCACATCCTCCAAAACTCCCAAACTGACAAAGGCATACACCACTTTATAAAATAAATATATTTATGCTCACAAATACAACTCTATAAAGAAGTGCAATGTCATCTCTAAGATGTTGGTCTTGTTAAAAGTTTGAATATCTTCTGCCTTGATTGTAACTATTGAAAAAACATTTCTCAAAAGGTTCCAAAAATGAGTTTAGGTATTTACCAATACAAGAAAGCTGTTGGTGATCTTGAAATTTGAATGAGTTATCCATTTTGCAATATGAATGTAACTGTGAAGGTCAATAAGACCAGTTCTCAGAAAACACTCATAAATACTATAGAGCATTTGATTACATTTTAACTTTTACATAATTTTGTGTTCCAGTCTCACAATAGATCCAGTCAAATTACATGATTCTGAAATGGCCTCAACAAACTGGCCTTAAGGCAACACAGATGATTTTGGGTTTTGCAAACGATTGCCATGAATTCATCAGGAACTATACCACCCTGATTGCTCCCATTGAAGCTTTCATTAGTAAGAACGAGAATGCTAAACAGTGGCCTGTTGAAGCCGATCTTGCTTTCAATCAGTTAAAGCAAGCCTCTTCATCTGCTCCCATCCATCAACAGCTAAAAGTTGATACATGCTCCATAGGCGTTGGAGCCATGCTTTGCCAAAAAGCAGTTTCTGGGAAACTCTATCTCTGTGGGCTCATCTCACATAAATTTCCCCCTGCTGAGAAAACTTATGGGATTGGGAATAGAGAGCTATTAGTTATCAAATAGGCATTTGTGGTCTGTGATTCATGGCAAAGAACAGGGTGAGTTCATGGTGTTTCTGGACATCAAGGATGCCCATCTGGGAGGGTCATCAGTCCTTCCTCAGGTTTATGGTACCAATTTTGAACTTTTCTCTTTGGTCTGGCCAGAGCCCCACGGGTCTTCACCAAGATCATGGTGGTCATGGCTGCTCTATTGAGGTCAAAAGGGATTATGATCATCCCTTACCTGGACAATCTTCTTTTAAATGCAGAGTCTCCGGAGGTAATTCTGTCTCATATCCAGGTAGTGATCCAGACATTTTGAACTTGTGGAATTCTAAAGTTGGTCCCAACCCAATGGATGATATTATTGGGGCTTTTATTCGACATACGACAACAGTGGATGTTGTTACCTCCGGACAAGATTCTGGCATTGCAGAAGATGGTGCATTTCAGCATGAGAGTTCCCTGCAAGATGGTATCAACTTTCAAGGCATTCCAGTTTGCTTAATTTCATGCATGGGAGTTCCAGTTTGAACTTCTGTCAAAATGGAACAAATCCCATCTTACTCTCTTGGGCCAGATATTCCATCTGTCTCCTCGTGTGCGTGGTTCACTCCCTTGGTGTCTCCAGAAGCAAAATCTTTGCAGGGTTCGTCCATTCTCCATCTGGGATTGGATCACAATGGATGTCAGCCTTCGGGGTTGGGGGGGCCGCCTGTCTGCACACTCGGTTTCAGAGTCTTTGGATGATAAAGAAATTGAAACTTCCGATCAAGGTGTTGGAACTGCGGGCTGTGTTCCATGCTCTGATCAGCATGCAACATATGCTGCATGGACTGGCAGTAAAGATTAATTCAGACAATGCCATGGCAGTGGCATCCCTCAATCACCAGAGTGGCACCATGAGTACTTTAGCCATGCGACAGATGCACAGGATTTTTCAGTGGGCCGAATAGCACGTTCTGGTGGACGGTTTTCAAAGCAGGCAGACACTGCATTTTGGCGATTAATTTCTCCACCCGGAGGTGTTTCACCAGTTGTTAGGCAGGATAAACCGGATGTCGATATGATGGCGTCTTGGTTGAACTACAACGTCCATTAGACATCCACTACTGTCTCAGTAGAGGCTATATCTGTTCCTTAGTTGTACCGCTTAGTTTACCTGTTCCCACCTGTAGCAATACTTCCAAAGGCATTGAAAAAGGTAAAGAGGGAGGGTATACCAGCCCTGCTTGTGACACTGAACTGGCCTCAGGAGACCTGGTATATGGATGATGGCACGGGGGGGCGGGGGGTGTTGATGGGTCATCAGTCACTAAGCCCAAACCTGTTAACTTAAGGTCCCTTCTGTCATCTAGGATTGGAACATCTGACTTTGACGCATGACTGCTGAATCCATGAATCTTGGAGCTAAGGGGTTTTCTGAACGCGTGAATCAGACCATGTTTCGGGCTTGGAAACCGGGTTCAGCCAAGATAGATCATCGGGTCTGGAATACTTATATTGCCTGGCATTACCTACCTTCTCTTTTCGATTGTCCAGGTTGCTCATGTACTTGCAGGCCGGCTTGGATGCTGGTTTACCCCTTAGTTCTCTTAAAGGTCAAGTGTCAGCTCTTTCTGACTTCTTTCAAAGAAGACTCACTGTGATGCCTGATGTGCAAACTTTCATTCAGGGGGTGCTTCTTGTGCAACCTCTGTAAGTTCCTCCAGTAGTGCCTTGGGATTTAAATTTGGTGTCCAATGCTTTGGAGCATCCACCTTTTGAACTCCTGGCTACGGTCGATTTCAAATTGCTTACCTGGAAGGCTGTCTTTCTTTTGGTCATTTCTACATCGAGAAGAATTTCAGAGCTTGCAAGTCTTATCTTCTTGTTTTTCATGAGGATAGGGGCAGTTTTTTGTACCAAGCCTTCATTCCTCCCTAAAGTGGGGTCTAGATTTCACTTAAATCAGGACATCATAAGTCTTACACTGACTTTGTCTGTCTTCGGAGAACGAAGTTTCAATTTGATCTATGTGGTCCTTGCTTTGCGTATTTATGTGCGTAGGACTCTGGATGTGCGCAAGTCTGAGGATCTTCTGGTTCTCTTTGATACAAACAAGACAGGCTGGCCAGCTTCCAAGGTGACTATTGCTCGGTGGATTAAGGCTGTAATCCATCAGGTTTACAGAGGGCCTGGGAAGCCTGTTCCAGATAATTTTCTGGCTCACTCTACGAAGTCAATGAGTGCTTCCTTGGCGGCAAACCATGGATGGATCTGGGAACCCTTCTGCTAGAGATCTGCTGGAGCACCTGGCTGCTAGGGTTGAAGAGCAAGAGAAGAACCAAACCCAGCTGCTGCAATTCCTTCAGAGTATGTCCGCCCGTTTAGATACTTTCCTGAATACCCTCTCGGCCCAGGTTGGTGTACCACTCCTTCCTCCTTCTCCTCCGCAGGCCGCTCCTACTCCTAGTGGCGCTGTGGCCTCTACTCCTGAGTCTTCGCAGCTTAGTATTCCTAATCCTCCCAAGTTTGACGGGGACTCCAAGGCATGCCGTGGATTTTTAAATAAATGTGCCATCCAGTTTGAGCTGCAGCCCGGGAACTTTCCTACTGAAAAAACTAAAGTGGCCTACATTATTATCTGGACCATCTCCTATGTGGGAACATAACAATCCTTTGTTACACAATTGTGAAACTTTCTTGGAGACCTTTTGGCGCATCTTCGATGAACCCGGACGGGTGTCCAGTGCTGCTACTGGCTTTCTATGCCTTCACCAGGGTACACTCCCTCTTGGACAGTACGCTCTCCAGTTTCACACTCTTGCAGCTGAACTCCGTTGGAATGACGAGGCGTTGGTGGCTACGTTCTGGCAGGGCCTGTCTGAACGGATTAAAGATGAATTAGCAGGTCGTAAGCTTCCTACCTCTTTGAACGCTTTGGTTTCGCTTTGCAATCAAATAGACATTTGTTTCCGTGAATGTACCCAGGAGAAGGAGGTTTCCCGCCGTTCGGGATTTCGTTTGGCTCCGCACTTTCAAAGTCCTATGGTTCCTGTAGAAGAGCCTATGCAATTAGGCAGAGCACGTCACTCTCGGGAAGAGAGAGAGAGACGTTTCAAGAATCGGCTATGTATATACTGCGGAGAACCTGGGCATCTGCTGAGTTCTTGTGCCAAGCAGCCGGGAAACTACAGAGCTTAACCGGTTCCGGAGAGGCCAGGTTAGGTGTTTCCTCTACATCTCCTGTCGATCCCTGATTTTCTATTCAGGCCCTTCTACTTTTCAAAGATATTCCACTTTCTCTTTCTCTTCCAGCTCTTATTGATTCCGGGGCTGCAGGGAATTTCTTAAGTGCCGCCATTGTCCAAAGATTAGGGGTACCTACCCTTTCTCTGGATCCTCCCATCGTCCTCACTGCTATAGATGGCAGTCGTATTGTAGGGGGATCTATTAATGAACGTACTGTGAACCTTTTTCTGCAAATTGGAGCATTGCACACTTAAGTCATTTCCTTCCTTGTCATTCCCGAAGCCATCAATCCTTTAGTGTTGGGTCTCCCCTGGCTCAAAGTTCATTCTCCCCCTCTGACTTGGCATAAAGTGGAAGTTCTTGCTTGAGGCCCGGCCTGCCATTCTCGTTGTCTCCCGAAGGTAAAGAGGTCTCCACCCAAAGGCGCTTCTTCCTCCCATTTCTCTCCGGGCATTCCTCCCCAATATCATTCCTTCTCTGGCGTGTTCAGTGTGAAAGAGGCTTCTAAATTATCTCCCCACCGATCCTTGAATTGTAGTATTGAACCCCTACCGAAAAAAAGTGCCGCCCAGGGGCCGGCTCTATCCATTATCCGTGTCAGAATCTATCTCCATGTCTACGTATATTGAAGAAAATCTGAAACGAGGTTTTATTAGGAAATCCACCTCCCCACCAGGGGCTTTGTTCTTCTTTGTAAAGAAAAATGATGGTGGTCTTCATCCTTGTATCGATTACCAGGGTCTCAATGCCATAACAGTGAAAAATAAATTTCCCCTACCCTTGATCTCCGAGTTATTTGACAGGATCTTCAGTGTTCTCCAAATTGGACCTCAGAGGGGCTTATAACCTCATTCGTATTAAACAAGGAGACGAGTGAAAAACGGCATTCAATACCCATGATGGACACTTTGAATACCTCATCATGCTTTTTGGCTTGAGTAATGCCCCTGCCGTTTTTCAAAATTTTATCAATGAAATTTTTCAGGATTTTCTGTATCACTTTGTAGTCATCTACCTGGACGATATTCTTATATTTTCTTCCGATATATCATCTCATCGTAGACATGTCTCCTTGGTGCTTGGCCGCTTACGTCAGCACAAATTATATTGTAAGCTAGAGAAATGTCTCTTCGAAAAAGATTCCCTTCCCTTCTTAGGCTATGTGGTGTCCGGATCTGATCTGCTGATGGATCCCGAGAAACTGAAGGCAGTGTTGGAATGGCCTCAGCCAGTTGGACTTAAGGTGGTGCAAAGGTTCATAGGCTTCGCCAATTACTACAGACAATTTATCAAGGGTTTCTCATCTTTAATAGCACCCATCACCGCTCTAACCAGGAAATCCCCCAATTCTAAGTCCTGGCCGTCAGAAGTGGTCGAGGCTTTTTCTTCACTGAAAAGAGCCTTTACTTCTGCCCCCATTCTTTCTCAGGCTGATCCTACATTTCCCTTTTTCCTGGAAGTCGATGCATCTTCAGTTGGCGTAGGAGTCATATTATCTCAAAGGGACTCCTCGGGGAAACTCTCTCCGTGTGGCTTCTTTTCCCGAAAATTCTCTGCCTCTGAGAAAAATTATGGCATTGGGGACAAGGAGCTTCTTGTCATTAAGTTAGCTCTAGAGGAGTGGAGGCATCCCTTGGAGGGAGCTATGTTTCCCATAACCATATACACGGATCACAAGAATCTCCTTTACCTTCAAACAGCATCTTGTCTCAACCCCCGTCAGGCCAGGTTGTCATTGTTTTTCTCTCATTTCAACATGATCATTACATTCAGGCCAGGTTCCAAGAACAAAAAAGATGACACTCTGTCCCGTTCTTTCGACTCTACCAATGCTGTGGAAGATTCTCCTAGACTTGTTCTGGGTCCGAAATGTATCGCGGCTACCACCCCTACTCAACTTGTTCCCCGGGGGAAGACCTTGGTCCCTTCCCACCTACGTTCTAAGCTTCTTAAATGGGCCCATGCTTGCCGATTTACTGGTCATGCAGGTGTCACACACTGGTCCCATAGTTAGGTGCCGGCGCTGTGACTTTCCCTTTAAGAACCATGATTCTGCTTGCTTCTGCCTCAGAGACATTACTTTCACAGGTGTTCCTGGCTACTGCTATCTGGACCTCCCCCTGAACCTCATTGGTCCTGGAGAACTATATTAACCTCCCAAGGTTATGGGCTCATTGCCTGTTCTTCATGTTACTCTGGTTGCATTTGGATCTGGCTGTATACCTCTCCTTCCGTGTGTCCGTTACCTGCTCGCTGGACTGAACTCCTCACTGCTGTTCACCTGCAAGCTGCAAACTCCTCACTGCTGTTCACCTGCAAGTTGTAACTTCTTACCATTGTTCATCTACAAGCTGCAAACTCCTCACCGCTGTTCACCTGCAAGCTGGAACTCCTCTCCGCTGTTCATCTGCACGCTGAACAAGTATCGTGAGTTGTTGCTATACCTGTGCCTTATCTATTGACTCGACTTTACTGCTGGCTGGCTAGGATCGCTGCATCTCACTGTTAGAGCTACTATCAAGTTACCTGTCACCTATAGTTCCACGTCTGACACGGGTTATCCTTACTCTGCTGTTACCTGGCTAGTACTTGGGCTCAAGTTGCGTGTCTCTGTTCAGTTGCTCCATACTACAGCGAACTTACCATTGCAGTTACAACGAATCCTGCTACCTGTAGTTCCACGCATGATTCAGATACTACTCACGTCTCTGCTACTTCTAGGCAACATTCTACTGCATGTGTCAGTGTTCATCCAACTCCTTGGGTGATGTTTAACGCTTACTGCTCTACTTAATAAGAATCAGCGATTCCTGCTATGTTGAGTCATCTCTACTCTCGGATCAGCTAAGTTCTATATACTACTCTGTTTGGACTGTAAGCTGTACCAGTGATTCACATTCATCTGCTGTGTGGTTCTCTATTGGATACTAGTGTTCTTGTTTATCATCACTGCGTTGAACTGTATATCATCTCATCTCATGCTGTTGCCAAGGGTTACCGATTATGAAGTAGCATATGTGAATCGTGTCTGCATTACTACGAATTGCCGTGTATTCATCTCTGCCAATATATATATATATATATATATATCTATTTCCTTCCTGTTGTACCAACATTCAATACACTACGTTGCAGCACTACTACTTTCTCCTGTGTTATTATTGATGCTTGTAAGCTGTGAACTTATCCTGAGAATATCATTGTGTTCTGCCTCCACCATCCTCTATAGTAGAGGTAAGGGATCTGCAAAAAACCTCAGAGCCGTGACAGCAGGTATCTGGAAGACCAAGGAATTTGTGTCACGCAACTACTGGTGGCCATCTATACTGTCGGATATACAAGACTTTGTGGCAGCATGTCCCACCTGTGCTCAGAATAAAGTCCCTCGACAGGCTCCTTATGGATTATTACATCCGCTTCCCATTCCGGTTCATCCTTGGAGTCATCTTTCAATGAATTTTATTACCGACCTCCACGTTTCCAAAGGTTTCTCCGTAGTTTGGGTCGTCACTGACCATCTCTCTCGAGCTGCTCATTTTGTGCCTTTGAAGGGCCTACCTTCTGCTCCTGCCTTGGCACGAAGTTTTGTAAGAGAGGTCCTCCGTCTTCATGGTTGTCCTGATGTGATTGTTTCCGATCGTGGAACCCAATTTGTGGCAAGATTTTGGAGGGCATTTTCTCGAGTCTGTGGGATCAAACTGAACTTCTCCTCTACATATCATCCCCAATCCAATGGCCTCACCGAAAGAACCAACCAAGAGCTTGAAAAGTTCCTGAGGTGCTATATCTCTGCCAAACATGATAACTGGGTTGATCTGTTATCTTGGGCAGATTTTGCCCATAATAATCATGCTCATGAGTCCACGGGTATGTCCCCTTTCTTTGCTCTCCAAGGATTCCATCCCAAAATCCCTCCTTTTCATGATCATCCTCCCTCCGGAGTTGCTGCCGTTGACTCCCTCCTTCGAGATTATTCCTCTAGGTGGGACGCAGTCAAACGTAGATTATCCCAAACTTCAGCCACTAGTAAAAAATCTTTTGACAAAAGGAGAAGACCTACACCTATTCTCTCCCCCGGTGACAAAGTTTGGTTGTCCACCCAGAACCCCCGTTTACTGGTGCCTTCTATGAAGTTTGCTCCTCGCTTCATTGGACCTTTTAAAATTTCGGAAGTCAAAAACCCGGTGGCTTTTAGATTGAGTCTCCCACCTTGAAGATTCCAGATGTGTTTTATTTTTCCCTTCTGAAACCCCTTGTCATTAACATGTTTTCTTCTACTAGGAGACCTCCCGCTGCCTTCTCCACACAGAATCAAGAATTTGAAATCAAAGAGATTCTTAACTCCCGCATTTCTAGAATTTCTTTACAATTCCTCATTGACTGGAAAGGCTACGGACCTGAGGAGCACTCTTGGATTCCCGCTAGGGACCTTCATACACCTAGACTTTTAAAGGATTTTCACGCTAAATTTTCTTCTAAACCCTATAGGGAGTCCAGAGGCCACCACTGAGGGAGGGGGTACTGTTAGGCCCATTTGATCACGTGACCTGAGAGGCGGGGAATTCAAACTTCCCCCCTATTTAGTCTTCACTCTGACACTCTCCTATGTCAGAGCAACAAGTGTACTTAGCGTCTGGCTGCTCCTGATCCCTGTGCTTTCCCTGTGCACTTCTCCCTGTGAATACTGGCTGACTTTCTGTGTACCGACCGGGCTTGTCTATTAACCCTGCATCTGCTGAATCCCTGGCAACACTCACTGGCAGACCTTCTGTGTACCGAACCGGCTACAGTTCCTGACTCCTCTCGTGTTTGTCTCCTCGTGCCTCTCTACTAGACAGCAAGGTACGTCTGGCTTCCTACTTCTTACAGTTAAGCTGTTTAAAAGGGGCCAGTATATGTATGTATGTCTGTGTGAGAATGGGCCAGTATATGTATGTATGTGTATGTGAGAAGGGGCCAGTATATGTATGTATGTATGTATGTATGTATGTATGTATGTGTGAGTGAGAAGGAGCCAGTATATGTATGTATGTATGTATGTATGTATGTATGTATGTGTGAGAAGGGGCCAGTATATGTATGTATGTATGTATGTATGTATGTGTGAAAAGGGGCCAGTATATGTATGTATGTCTGTGTGAGAAGGGGCCAGTATATGAATGTATGTATGTATGTGTGTGTGAGAGGGAGGGGGGTCTTAATATAATGTGGGGGGTAGGCTATTAATTTAATCGAGGAGTGCAGGTGGGCGCTAATTATTGGGTGCAATTTTATTTGTGGGGTGATGGTGGGGCTATTTAATTTAATAGTGGGTCCTATGAATTTAAGATGGAGTAATTGGACTTTTAGATTAATGCTGGTGTGTTTTGGGAGCTATTTATTGATTGTGGACTGTTTGTGGAAAATTAGATCTATTTATTAATATGTGATTATGTTTTAGCCTGTGATTGTTGTAGAAAATGGTTATATTTGTTAAATGTAAATGCTATTTAAATTATTGCTGGGGCTGTTTGGAGGCAGGGAAATAGGTTTATATATTAAATGTGTTTGCTATCTAATGTCAGGGTTGGTTGGAAAGTAAGAGATATATTTAGCAAATGTAAATATTATTATTTTAATGCTGTGGCTGGAGGAAGGCCTAATTATAAAATGTGAGTGCTATTGATTTAACATCGGGACTGGTTGGAGTTTTCTAAATTTCATGTACCCATTTTTTTTCCAAATAGGGCCTCCAACATTCCAGGATCCAGACAACCAGCAAATGAGCTAAAGTAACCAGCAGCCACAAGTGGTGACAGTGACAAGACAGGTAGCAGAGAGCAGGACAGTCTGCCAAATGTCCTGAATCTGGTGAAACAGTCCCAAACTTGGGTGACTGTTTCACTTAGGATAGTTGGGAGGTATGTCCCGCTTCACCGTGTTCTGCTCGTGAAGGCAGAACTGTGTGCACCTAACAGTATGGTGGTCATTCGGATGTTCTCTGTATGTTATGGTGGTCAGTCATTCGGATGCTCTCTGTATGTTGTGGTGGTCATTCGGATGTTCTCTGTATGTTATGGTGGTCATTCGGATGTTCTCTGTATGTTATGGTGGTCATTCGGATCCTCTCTGTATGTTATGGTGGTCATTCGGATGTTCTCTGTATGTTATGGTGGTCATTCGGATGTTCTCTGTATGTTATGGTGGTCATTCGGATGTTCTCTGTATGTTATGGTGGTCATTCGGATGTTCTCTGTATGTTATGGTGGTCATTCGGATGCTCTCTGTATGTTATGGTGGTCATTCGGATGTTCTCTGTATGTTATGGTGGTCATTTGGATGTTCTCTGTATGTTATGGTGGTCATTTGGATGTTCTCTGTATGTTATGGTGGTCATTTGGATGTTCTCTGTATTTTATGGTGGTCATTCGGATGTTCTCTGTATGTTATGGTGGTCATTCGGATGTTCTCTGTATTTTATGGTGGTCATTCGGATGTTCTCCGTATGTTATGGTGGTCATTCGGATGTTCTCTGTATGTTATGGTGGTCATTCGGATGTTCTCTGTATGTTATGGTGGTCATTCGGATGTTCTCTGTATGTTATGGTGGTCATTCGGATGGTCTCTGTATGTTATGGTGGTCATTCGGATGTTCTCTGTATGTTATGGTGGTCATTCGGATGCTCTCTATTGTAGGGTGGTCATTCGGATGCTCTCTATTGTAGGGTGGTCACTAGGATGCTTGCTGTATTGTAGGGTGGTTACTAGGATGAAGTCTGTGTTGTATATCTATCATAATACTTACCATGCAAAACAGTATAATAGCTGTTTTCTCTCGCTATACATTTTGCGTGGTGCATTAATTCATGAGTTTTTTTGTTTAATTAGAACAAAAAAAACAAGTGTTGTATTGCTGATGCTAGTGTTTTTAATTGGGACAGGATGGACCGCCTATGCCACCCTGTCTGTTCTTGCTGGGAACGGGCTGGGCTTACTTTGCCACCGTCCCCTTTCGGTTTTCCGAATACGCCCTTCCTGACGCAGTAGGAGGACCCTGCTGCCAGCACTGGACTCCTTTTATGACATCCAGAAACACGTTCCTTCTGGGTAACTGTCACTTCTAGTGTACCCCTGTGCTGGTACACTTTGGCTGGTACCCCTGACCGCTTACTATGGATCACGGTGCTGTAGATAGATCCTCCTGGCCTATCACACTGGCAAGAGCTGCTGGGTAGTGGGCAGAGTGGTGGCACTAGAAGCTGGGTCCAAACTTCAGAACAGCCTGAGGACGGATAAGATTTAGGGTCTTATCTGTAGGTTACAGGATTACAGCAATATTGAAGAAGTTGTCAAGCAGGGTCTTGAAGCAGAAAGTGATATTTATTTCACTCAACCTGACAAGGACAGTTCCACTGATTAAAGGTATCAGTGGTCAGGTCAGATGGAACATTAGAATGATACATTTTAGTGTACAAGGGCTCTCTTTTTATACAGTTTCAGACACAGCATCGCAGGCTATTTTTAGAATCAGGATGCAATTTGTTTACCCAAACATGGATTTACATGCAATGCAAAGCTAACAATATTTACGCTTATCTGTGATATCCTAAAACCTTGCTGTGACTTCCTGCTTCTTATTTTGGATACAGTGGACATCTGACAGCAAGTCTAATTACCCCTTCCTTTCTCTTAAGTGGTATTGGCCACTCACATCAAAAGGTCTAATTAACATGAGATTAGCATGGGTGCTTTCTTCCAACAGTTGCAGAATACACATTTCCTCCCAAATAAAGAATTCCTCAATAAAAGTTGCAAAACCCCAAACAAGGCATTTCCTTACACCGAGATACACAAAAGACTTCCTAAACAAAGGCTTATTGTATCAGATATTTTACATCAGAAAAAATGCATTTCCTCTAGCAAGGTTAAAACAAAGGAGTTTCTTCCCTGGTCTCAGAAATAAAGATTTCCCTTACCAAAATATACACAATATCAAAAAATAAGTGCATTTGCAATTTTATAAATAAGCGCCCTGCGCTATTTCCTTTACATAAATTTATACCATAAGTTACTTATAAGTGACCCAGTCACAACAAGTAATCACCGTTTAAAAGTATGTGTTTTAATCTTTGAAAGCCCGCTGTAACGATACTTACCTCTCCTCGCTCCCCCGCCGCTCCGTCGGACCCGGATGCCGCACTTCCGAGTTCGGTGGTCACATGACCGCCAGACCTAGGGCGGGGAATTCAAATCTGGGACTTCCTATTTAAACAGCGCTCTGACACTCTAGGAGTAAGAAAAACTCCAAACACTAGGAGTGTCAGAGCAACTTACCTGTTCCTGGCTCCTGATTCCTGTGTCCTCCTAGTTCCTGCTTCCTGTGTGTATTGATCTCCTGTGTACCGACCTGGCTAGCTGACCCTTCTGGATTCTATTTCTGTTTCTCCTGTTTACCGATCCGGCTTGCTGACCTCCCTGATTGCCTGTGCTCCTGACCCGGATTGTCTCACGCTCCTTCCTCTATACGTTTATCTGCCATTTCTGTGTACTGACCCGGCTAGCTGACTTCGCATCTGTTCTGGTAAGCCCGTGTACCAACCTGGTTTGATTGACTCCGAGATTGTCTCCCGATTCTGTCTGCATTGCCTTCCTGTGAACCAACCCGGCCTGTCCGACTATTCTCATCCTGCTCCTATTCCGCTGTACTACATCTTGAGGCTAACCTGAGGACCGCGACCTGTGATTCCTGGCAGCAAAGCCCATCCCGCCTTGCGGCGGTTCTTGGTGAATACCGGGGGAGATCGTTAGACTCCGCACCTTAGGTAAGCCAGCGCTAATCAAGATTAGTAGTGTATCCAGTAATCCGTTACACCCGCTAAGAGGTAAAGAGGGAATCATTAGAGTGGAACCTCTTCTTTGGGGTAAGGGCATATACCCCACCATGGTTGGGATACCCTAAAGTTTTGCGTAAAGGTAGGCATAGGCACGTCATTTATTGTTGTGGGTTTTTATTTATTTATATACTGCTAGTGAGAATTTAAAATCAGTGGGAGGGTGACAGTGGATGAGATCTCAGTAAGAACAATCTGTCTGATAATGGCCAAGCTTCATGCAATAACAAGGACTTCCCAGACCCAACTACTATCATTTCAATGCTAACCCTGGGAACTCCCTGCTGCTGCATCGCTCACATAACTGATGTATGTACTCCACCTACTGGTGTGCTGCCTACTTGTGTTTGCTCCGCCGACCAGTACAATATTTTGCCACCAATGTCGTTAAGTGGTTCTAACCCCACTTACTTTTGTGTCGGTCCCTACTACATTTGATTTAGTCCCGCCCATACGAGGCCGCTTTCAGAATTGTTTCCACGGCCACTTTTAAGTTCCCAATCCGCCATTGTCCAGGAGGCTAGAGTCCCATCACTTGACTCCCACACAAATCTTACTATGGGTCCCGGAGATGCACCCACCCCTGGGAAGAACTGTTTCCTCTTCACTCCAATGTTTTAATGCACAAATTCAGGTCTCCTGAATGTTGTGCTTTACTATCAGGAAACAGTAATCTGTGGCACCAGCCTTTGGGTGTTGTCACACTAAAGCACTTGCATGCAGCATTTTTCCTGTGTCTGGCTGCATACAGGCAATACTTTACACCCCACTGCATTTATTACATGTAAAGTATTATTAATTTTCATATCGTCCTACAAATTTGCCAGCCAGCAGGGCCATCTTAACAACATTATGGGCCCCCAGGCAAAGCAGTGCACCGGGGCCCCTACCTATATAGATATATATATATATATATATATATATATATATATATATATATAGATGTATAGAGATACAGATATAGATATATAGAGATAGATATATGTACTTGCTCAGTGACCCTTGGAGGTTTTTTTTGCAGGTTTATTTATTCTAATTAAGAGCCCTGCATATGGGGCCCCCTTGCCTGTGGGGCCCCCGGGCACCTTCCCATCGTGACCAATGGAAAAGATGGCCCTGCCAGCCAGCCCCTGTCTGTAATGGTAAAAACAAATATATTTATTCGAATACTAAATAGTAATTTCCATGTTTACTTTCTTGCACACAACAGAATACAAAATCAAGTTAATGTCCCCTTAAACATCGTCTGGCGCTGGAAAACCCCTCAAATGTCCTTTATGGCCACTTGAAACACTGGGAGGTATGACACCGTGCACTGACACATGTTTTAACAGATTACTTAACATTCATTAAAGAAGTGTTTGTATAGCGGGTATTGGTCTCAACGTAAACATCGTCTGTCAACAGTTAAGCTGTCAATAAAGATTGTAAGGATCATGTGATCACTCATGTGATCACTCTCTCAGCCTGGGATGATCACATGATCCAGTTGGTGACGTGTGTCCTCAGCCTCACGTTACCGGCTGGTGACGTGTCCGCCTAATCCCGCCCCCGTTCTGGCAACGTCACTGTGACGTGTTTCTTCCCGGTGTCAAGATGTGGTTTTGGTCCCGGGATCCGGCCCGTGATTTTCCGTATGACGTCACAGGCGAAAGAGAGGAATTGCCGGGTGGATGGGGCATCCAAAAGGGCAAAAAGAAGGTAAGGGGAATGGGAGGCGATGGGAGCATTGTGGTGTAAACAGTAGAAATGCCATGAAGGCTCTTGGGTGAGTTGACAGCATTGCATATTACATGACAAGGAGATGATGGTGGGTGAGATGTAATGGTGATGACGTTGTATCTTCTCCAAGCCACTCTATCTTACAACATTCCACCAGGAATATAATGTGTAGGTGATTATCATAGGGCATACGTGTGAGAACCACAATCCTACAGCTTAATTGACTGGATTCATTGATGAGGATACAGTTAGAGTGTCCTCTCCTTTAAACGACCAGATTACCCCACCAACCAACTGTCCATCTTTTGGGTCCAAAATGTTCCCCTTTTAAGTCTGACGTGTAATTATGTGTGAAATAAATCTGTTGCCTCCTAAAGTGTCTCTTTGGTTTTTACATTCCATCATCATCATCACCACCACCATTTATTTATATAGCACCACTAATTCCGCAGCGCTGTACAGAGAACTCACTCACATCAGTCCCTGCCCCATTGGGGCTTAGAGTCTAAATTCCCTAACATACACACACACACACACACAGACTAGGGTCAATTTGTTAGCAGTCAATTAACCTACCAATATGTTTTTGGAGTGTGGGAGGAAACCCACGCAAACACAGGGAGAACATACAAACTCCTCACAGATAAGGCCATGGTCAGGAATTGAACTCATGACCCTAGTGCTGTAAGGCAGAAGTGCTAACCACTATGCCACCGTGCTGCTCATTTAATGAAATCCATTTGTTATTTGTATTAGTGTTGATGTTTAGCGGTCATTTCACTGTTAATGGAAAGATGTGTTATGGGACACACACAGAATGCTTTCATGTACAAATTAACATAAAACACAATTTAAAAGTATTTTTGATTTTACAAGTCTTAAGTGTCCTTCTTTGTCCATTTACAATGTTGCAATGTATGAGTTTCAAATAGTTAACATTATTACTATGTATTATAACTTTTTTGTATGGTGTAATTAATTTATATATCAATATATCTATCTCCATCAGGCTAATAGTGATCCAGTGTCCGTGTTTACTTATGAAATCCGACCAGGGGCAGATGAACAGACACAAGCAGCCAAATCTGCATTGAAAAGAATCAAGACTTTGCGACACCCAAATATCTTATCATATTTGGATGGTTTGGAGGTGACTGGTCCAATCAACTTTTTTTGTGTCACTACAACTCTCAGTTGACCTGTCAGCAATGAATAGCATATTCCTGTGTAATAGCATTATCTGTGTTTTTAGTTGTCTCCAACTAAAGCTGGGTACACACTACACTGTTTTCAGCAGATTATTGGGCCAATCAGACGATAAACGACTGATTGGCCAGGTATCTTGTGAGTGTGTATACTTACATAATGATCTAAAGTCGTCCCAAAGTGCAGATCATCGTTTAATTTTGTTAGTCGTACTGTTTAATATTTTCGTCCCAATCACCTTCCGATCCCCCTGCAGCATCCCCTCTGCTTAAATCACAACTTTGACAGCAACAGCGTATGCAAGGAAGCCAGCCTGCATAGTGATTGAATGCCTGCTTTCCATCCCTCCCCGCCCTGCTGTTCACTCGCATTTAACCCTAAAAATCACATTATGTTTTAAAAACACACAGCATTTAACCCTTGTTACATGCCACACTGCGGGCTGTTAAAACTCTCTCCCCATGTCTCGATCTACCCTCATGCCTTCTGAGTGCACCAACTGTTCCAGACGGTAACAGGGACCTCCAGCACGCCTTGCTAGCAACACAGGGGTTAACACAATGAATTGAACAATGTGGCTGGAGAGAGGGCAGGACATGCTGTAACCTCACGCATCAGCCTGACTCTTCATGGCCAGGCAGAGACCTGCTGGACAAAACACTTGACAGATGAAGAGCACAGATCGATGATAAATCTTGTGTAGTGTGTATACCTGAATCAGCAGACTGATCGGGACTTCAGTCGTTCATTAAATCGTTACTGATAACAAATCGGTCTAAAGTGTTTGTAGTGTGTACCTAGCTTAACAGTACATATTTTATAGCTCTCCTATTAGGAGCACATCTATTTATTTTGTTACGCAAAATTATGTGATTACATTCATTCCTGTATTGCAAGACATCTATTTTTTTATTACTAAAACTGGTAAATATATCTATAGCTGAAGCTTTGTGCAAAATAATAATTATAAAATGAAAATGATTTTTGTCAAATAACAGTTTGTAATAAGTGTAAAAGCAAAATATACTATTAGCAAATATAGAAGTTAACTAAATTGATTTTGAGTTAATTTATAATGTATGTTCATTGTTTGTCTTAGCAATTGAAGCAGCTAGAAATGGGTGAGGGAAGACATCCTGATTGTAGTGACTGCAGATCCTGTCTAACCAGAAGCCACATTCACCTTAAGCTTACTCACTGGGAGTCAAAATTGGCAGTAAAATCTAGGCAGGGGATTCAAACAGCAGTCCATTCTTCCAGCTGGCAGTGCTCAGTTGCAATCCTATAACAATGGCGATTGCATGCAAGGTTGGGGATGGTGTCCCTAACTAGCATTGGTTGTCCAAAGGGGGGCAAACTCTTTAAGTGGGAGTTACTATTATTGGGTCAGTAGAATATAAGGTGTATGTAACAGATGATATAACTAACTAAGAATAATTTGCAAAACAATTATGGTTTGCAATCAAACTGGGGATGCCAATGCAGATCATTTGTGACTTAATTCGCCCCATTGTGTTTACTTCTGAACTGCTGTCTTATTTTTAGCATTGTATTTGAACTGGTGTTTTTTTTCCCCAGCTTGGCCCTATCCCAGTTTCTGTTTGATAGCTTCTGTTTAAAATGTATGCTACTCTGAGCTTTTCACCCTGCTGATGCCGATTTTATTTCATGTTCCTGCAGACTGACAAATGCTTATACGTAGTGACAGAGCCAGTAACCTCTCTGGGTACATATATGAAATCTAGGAGTGACACTGGAGGGATCAGTGAGCTGGAGATTTCCTGGGGTCTTCACCAGATTGTGGTGAGTGTATTCATAATCTCTTTCACTTTGTTTTTTCGGGTTTTTTTTGTATGTGTGTATATATATATATTTACATATACTTGTATCTGTTGACTTTCACATGCCTCATATTATTTACTCTGTTTTTATCTAGAAAGCACTCAGTTTCCTGGTGAATGATTGTAACCTCATTCACAATAATGTCTATCTGTCAGCTGTCTTTGTGGACCGAGCAGGGGAGTGGAAATTGGGAGGTCTCGATTATATGTACCCAGCTGGTAGTGAGGACAGTGCCCCCATAAAAGGGCCTGAACTAGAGAAGTACAATCCTCCTGAAAAGTCAGACCGCACTAAAACATCTGGGGACAAGTGGTATGTGAGATGTATCTAAATATTTCTGTTGCATTACCTGTCTATAAAATGTTCTCTAGTCTGTCTCTTATTATCTAATGTTGTATGATTAATGTCTCTATGTAACAGGTCATCTGATATGTGGTGCCTTGGCTGCCTGATCTGGGAGGTATTTAATGGTCCTCTTCCTCGTCCAACTGCTCTTCGCTCCCTTGGAAAGGTATGCTAAATATAAGTAATAATATACGTTTAACATGCTATAACATTTACACACAAATTTTGAGTACATTGTCCTCAAGTATCAAATGTTAAGGAAGCAAAAGTTATTTTGTCTGTATACAGCAATATATATAGACTATAGATTATTTTGTAATCATTGTGTGTGTGTAATATATATGCTGACATACACAGGGCTTCAGTAATGCTTTTCTTTGTATACATCAGATCCCCAAATCACTGGTGTCTCATTACTGTGAACTTGTTGGAGCCAATCCTAAAATCCGTCCCAACCCTGCGCGATTCCTTCAGAACTGCCGTGCCCCTGGGGGATTTCTCAGCAACAGTTTTGTGGAGACCAATCTGTTCCTGGAAGAGATACAGGTCAATTTCTTTATTATAGGTTGTCCTCATGTGTTTATAACATATGCATGTACCTCTGTTTGTTTTTTTTTTATTTTCGGTGCTCTCTTTTCGTGAATGTTCACCTGTGTCCACTTATGGTCACCTTTCCAACCTACTCCTGTGTCTGTTTTCCTTTCCTAAAAGTTCCGATTCAAATTCAGCCTTCACTTTTATTATTATGGAGAAAGGAGGGTTAATATTGAGTTGGGCACTTGGTGACCGTTTCTTCAAGGCTCATTTTATTTAGGATTATAAACCTCAAAATTCATAACTGTTCTGTCCATCAGTGGTTGTCTAGTTCCAGGGCTAATACATGCCAGTAGTGAGTAAAATAATCAATAAAATAAGAAACTACTTGGCTCTTGAATGTCCTTTTATTTCATGTGTCAATCACATTTAATAAATATATGAATTGATTATTTATTTAATATAGGCGATAGGTTTTCTTAAATATGGAACTGCTGGCTACTCTTATGTTATCTTCAGGTGTGTCACTCTTTGTAAGGCCTGTACTTGTTTATATAGCAATCTCTTGTCTTGCTGCATTACTTATCTTCCTCCTTGTTTTGTATCTTTTACTTTTATACTAATGTTGAATTTTTTTGTCCATAAAATTAGATTATTTCTTTTTCTTTACTACAGATAAAAGACCCAGCTGAGCGTCAGTCATTCTTTGAGCAGCTCAGTGAAAACCTAGACTCGTTTCCTGAAGATTTCTGTCGTCATAAAATCCTTCCCCAGCTGCTGACAGCATTTGAGTTTGGCAGTGCAGGCGCTGTCATCCTAACACCCTTATTTAAAGTAAGCTTTTCATGAACCTTGAAACTAGTATCGTCCCTTTCTGTTCTCTCTGTATACTATGTGTCACAAATCGGATACCTGTCTCTGCAGCAGAGTGGGAAGCTGTCTAGCTTTGTAAATGTTGACCTTGTGTATAATGGTAACAATGTACTGTACTTGGCATATCGCTGCATTATACCGTGGAAACAATGGTGTTTAAAGGCTGTTGTCTCTGAAAAAATGTAGTAAGATATCTTGTTCTTTTACTTTTTAGGCATACATTCTGCATCCTTACGAGCATGTATTAATGTGCATAAAGCCACATTATGTGACATTAGTGTTTACAAGAGGCTGTTTGCATTCCAATGCCAAACTATGGTGCAGATGTAGCACAGTGGGTCTGTGTGTGCAGTTACTTGCATCAAGTCACTACTGTGCAAGTCACACTGACCAGAGGCGGAACTAGTGAGTTGTGGGCCCCGGGGCAGGGCAGGAGGGAACCAGGGCCATAGCTCGCTCACTAGTTCCCTTAGCAGCAGGCCCCATTATCTCCATGGGCCCCGGTGCACCAATGGTAGTTCCGCCCCTGACACTGACTGAAGGTGCAGAAAATTGTGAGCTGCCTGTTCTGTCCTTACACTGTACAGTATAAAAGATTCTTCACTCTTTTGTAGATTGGTAAATTTCTGAGTGCAGATGAATATCAGCAAAAGATCATCCCAATTATTGTTAAAATGTTCTCTTCCACTGACCGGGCCATGAGAATACGACTCCTTCAGCAGGTGCGTACTAATTCTTTCCTGGAACAGTTTTTTTTATTTAGACATATGGCTCCTTGTTTGCTTATACCGATATAATAGAATAATTTCTTGGGATTTTTTCCCAAGCGCAAATAAAAGTGACAAAGTGGGTTCTTTCTTCTATGCTATGACTTAGTTAGTGCTGGGCAAGTGACACTGTAATTGCTGCCGACATACGTGCCAGTATTAAAATATGAAGCTACCTCCTGTTACAGTCTGACACTATTTCAAGTGGAAGTTTCAGAACAGTGGTTTGCTTAGGGAGGGGAGCGTGTGTACTTGTTTTTGAAATGCCAACAGGTCAAGAATTATCATCCAAATAGTGCTACAGAAGATTAAATATACATTCACTTTACAATCACTTGAGTAAACTTGCACTAAGGAGAGTTTAGAACTATTGACATTCAGACAGAAGTTTTTAATTGTTTTTCCATCTCTCTTCAGATCATTTTTGCACACATTTGTATAACTAGTAGCATTGTTAATTTGATTTTGCTTTGTTTATAACATGAGGCAGATGGAGAATTTCATCCAGTATCTGAATGAGCCAACAGTCAACTCACAGATTTTCCCCCACGTGGTCCATGGATTTATGGATACAAACCCAGCTATACGTGAACAGACAGTGAAGGTAATTATAATATGGTTTGTGGATGATGTATATATTACCTGATGGCAAATTCAATATTTCAATTAAACCACAAATATATTATGTTTCATGCTATACACTGATCAGCTACAATATTAAAACCACTGATAAGTGAAGTGAATAACATCTCTTTTGAATGGCACCTGTCATGGGGTGGAATGTATTAGGCAGCAAGTGAACAGTCATTTCTTTAAGTGGTCCAAGGAATGACCACTGGTGAACTGGTGATATGGTAATGAGTGCCATGACTGGTCCAATCCCACAGAAGAGCTAATGTAGCACAAATTGCTGAGTATGATAGAAAGGTGTCAGAACACACAGTGCATCTCAGCTTGCTGCGTTTTGACGGCTGGGTGCGTGAGAGTTGTTTACCTAGGGAAGAGATGGTACCAGGATGCACTATGGAAGAAGACAAGCTGGTGGAGTGTGATGCTCTGGGCAATGTTCAGCTAGGAGACCTTGGCTGGCATTCATGTGGATGTTACTTTGATGCATACCTAAACACAGCACTTCTGCCTCATACCGCTGGGGTCATGAGTTCAATTCCCGACCATGGCCTTATCTGTGTGGAGTTTGTATGTTCTCCCTTTGTTTGCGTGGGTTTCCTCCGGGTGCTCTGGTTTCCTCCAACATTCCAAAAACATACTAGTAGGTTAATTGGCTGCTATCAAAAAATTACCCTTGCCTGAGTCTCTCTCTCTCTCCCCCTCCCTCTCTCTCTCCCTCTCTCTCCCTCTCCCTCTCTCTCTCTCTCCCCCTCTCTCCCTCTCCCCCTCTCTCCCTCTCCCTCTCTCTCCCTCTCTCTCCCTCTCTCTCCCTCTCCCTCTCTCTCTCTCTCTCTCTCCCTCTCCCTCTCTCTCCCTCTCCCTCTCCCTCTCCCTCTCCCTCTCCCTCTCCCTCTCCCTCTCCCTCTCCCTCTCCCTCTCCCTCTCCCTCTCCCTCTCCCTCTCTCTCCCCCTCTCCCCCCCCCCTTTCCAATGGGGCAGGGACTGATGTGAATGAGTTCTCTGTACAGCGCTGTGGAATCAGTGGCGCTATATAAATGATTGTTGCAGACCAAGTACACCCCTTAATGGCAACTGTATTGCCTGATGGCAGTGGCCTCTTTCAGCAGGAAAATGCACACTGCCACACTGCAAAAATTGTTCAAGAAAAATTTGAGGAACATGCCAAAAAGGTTAAGGTATTGACCTGGCCTACAAATTCCACAGATCTCAATCCAAATTAGCATCTGTGGGATGTGCAGGAAAAACAAGTCCAATCCAGGGAGGCCCCACCTCACAGCTTACAGGACTTAAGGGTCTGCTGCTAACGTCTTGTTGCCAGATACCACAGGACACCTTCAGAGGTCTTGTGGAGTCCATTCCTTGACGGGTCAGAGCTGTTTTCGTGACACGAGGGGAACCTAAACAATATTAGGCAGGTGGTTTTAATATTGTTGTTGATCAGTATATTTTCTCATAACCAAGCAATTGTGGATATTGTCCATAAGCTATTTCAGACCTTAAAACACATAATCCCTTTATTCTCCAGTATCGCTTCTGACAATCAACAATGTACATTTAAAGGTTGCCTGATAATCTGTAGCTCTATATATACCAAGTTTGACTTTTTTTTTATTTAAGAGGTATCAATATCGCTTGTCCTGTTTTATATACAGATGTTTTGTGCATAGTTAGTGAATAATATTCTAAGCTATTTGTCAGAATGTTTGGTTTTTTTCCACCTTACTATGGCTATTATGGGGCATGTGGTTGTAACACTAATCTGTAGTGCTCACGTGCTGCTTTCTTCATGTAGTCCATGTTGCTCCTGGCTCCCAAGTTAAATGAAAATAACCTCAATGTGGAGTTGATGAAGCATTTCGCTCGGCTGCAGGCTCGGGATGACCAGGGGCCCATTCGCTGCAACACGACCGTCTGTTTGGGCAAAATTGCCCCTTATTTGAACCCTGCTGTGAGTAAAAATTGTACCACAAGATTGGTTGTTATAATGGATTTTGTGTAATGTGTAAGGTAATCTATGGAATAAAAAGATTCTTTTTATAGAGTAAAATACATTAATAATCATTCATATTAACTCCTCCCCTTTCCAATTCCAGATGTTCCAAAGCATACCTTAAAACAGGTCATTCTTACCACATTTAGGTGCTTAATATCACTTAAATGGAAGAAACCAGATTCCCCCACAGCGTTGGCCCCCATTAATAAAGTTTGGCAAATATACAAGATAAGACATATTACCTGCATAATTAACAATCTCCCTAATCAATTCAACAGCACTTGGAGTGTTTGGGGTCTTTATTATGAACTTCTCTCAATCTTAAGATTCCTCCCCTTGATTTACCCATTTGATTTAATATATGGTCTCCAGTCTATCCCCCCTCGCCCTTTCACTTTACATGTGTTATTGCTCCACCCCCCCCCCCCCCCCACCTTTATTAAGGCGCTATGGCACCTTTTGACATTTTTTTTCCATATATTTTAATTACCCGATGATTTATTGTATTGCCTGGACTCTGGCACTTTATATGGTTCTCAATGTAATTACCAAATCTTGAGCAGACATACAAGTCTGTCTATTGTAACTGCACCCACTAGTTGTTACACACAAGTGTGTGATGAAACAAATTTTAAGTTCATGGAGCAGAAAATGTATAAATGTCAGTGAAAGATGGCAGCAAATAATGCATATTGCAGGTAACTGACGAAGCAAGTTTTATAGAACTGTTCCATGTGGTCCAGAAATAACAACATGGAGCTACATGACTTCCCATCTGTGAATACAAGCAAACAAAGAGCAGTCTATAATCCCTATATTTACTCTTTACAGACACGACAAAGGGTATTGATATCTGCGTTCAGTCGAGCTACAAAAGATCCTTTTTCCCCTTCACGTGCAGCCGGTGTTCTTGGCTTTGCTGCTACTCACAACTTTTACTCAATGATTGACTGTGCTGGCAAAATCATACCTGTGCTATGTGGAGTGACGATGGATCATGAAAAAAGTGTTCGGGATCAGGTGAGAGGAATTGAAGACGTTACATCTTTCATGATCAGTATAGCAATATGCTGTGATTTTTTTTTTTTTTTTTTTTTTTTTTTATTTTTTTTTTTATTTTTTTTTTATTGAACTGGTCATTGTACCAGTGCAAGATGGAACTCTCACCGTGTGACTTTATTCATTTCAGGCTTTCAAAGCAATACGGAGTTTTCTGGATAAACTGGAATCTGTATCAGAGGATCCAGCACAGTTAGTTGAGCTTGGTAAGTCTGAGCTTGGGGACACTAAAGTGGTATTTATTGCTTGCTTTACCTATATTTGATCTAAAATGGCTATTCCTACTAAAGGGACTTGTTACCCCAGTTGGACTTGCTTGTTCTGCAGTCACTGGGAAAGTGCATGTTGTGTTTTCTGTTGTCAGATTAGCGTCTTCATTAAGGACCATTTCTGTGCCTGATATTACGTGGCTTTACTCAAAATCATAAACTAAACTGCAAATTAATTTACAGTTGATCATATATTGTTTGTCGTTCCATGGACTAGTTTGGACAACATTGATCCTAATTTTATAACACATCTTGTAACTTTCTGTAAAGAAGTTACAATGAACTGTTTGACAATATAATCAAATGTATTTGCGCTTATGGTCTGGTGTGTTTTGGATAAAAACTGGGATTTTTGTATATATGTTAAATCTTTTTTTCTGAGTCCAGTGGGAACACTGGATACAATGGGTGGTATAGAGTATGGTGACAGGAGCTTGAGCACAATTAAATTTGCCTCCAAAAACCCCAAGTTCTTCCCCTGCCATACCCCGGAAGTATTGTATTTTGCTCATAAATCCCTGGGGATAGAACCAGGAATACAAACTAAGGGGTAGAGGAGAGAACAAAGAATGTAAATGGTATGTATCCCGTGTCCTCACTGGACTCAGCGAAATGGTTATAACATAACTGCAAAAGTCCCATTTTCTCTTTCATCCATGGGGGACACTGGATTTGCTGTGGATGTCACAAAGCTGTCCTTAAGGGATGGCATGCATAACATTTGCGGTGAACAGCAACTTTAATCCAAGACTGGCATCTTTGGACTTCAAAATGTTGAATTGATAGAACTTAGGAAAATATGTACCAAAGGCCATCCGCAACAGCTGAGATCCCACGCCATGTTACCTAGGAAGCACCAACCAGCCTGATACAAAGTGCCGGCATATTTTCTGGGACAGACTTGCCTACCCCCAATGTAAGTGGCAAATTACTGAAGTAATCAACCTGGACTTCAACGAGGAGCAGGTGTTTGTCCTCTGGACGTCTGATTCTTTGCCTTCCCTGAGAGACAAAAAGAATAAAAAAACTAGGGCCGCTATGTCTGGGAGCATAAACAGAGAAGGACGTTTCCCCCCTGTGGACAAGTAAATATTCCTGTCTAGTTCAGGCTGAACAAGAATCTCTCCAGAGAAGTTCAATTACTGCAGAGTCTCCAGAGGGCATGGAAAGCTAAGACTGCTGAGGCTGAATCCAAGCTCCAATGAGCCCCGATATGATGGCGGCTTCTCCAAGATAATCTGAAGCCCGACAGATATGCTCCACCACAATGGAGACCCTTTGCCAACTGCTCTGACTTCTTCACTGGCTAATTGAACCCAGCCAAAGCTAACATGGGTCTAAGGGAGGCCTCTGTGCTGCCGTTTGAACGGACTTAATGTGACCTCTATATTGCCATCTGTGTTATTTCTAGATAGCAAAATAGAATGGTGCTGGCCTTAAAGAGGCAAGCTATGGGAGTATCTACCAAAGGCAGAGATTCCTATGTCTATCTACCAGGCAGGCTTTTGGTGTATAGAAGGGGGGAGGAGCTTAGGTTTTTGAAACCAAATTTAAAAGTGCCCAAGTTCCTGTCACCACACACTATATCCCCCTGTGTATCCAACGCCCCTATGGATGAAAGAGTAATAGGTTTTTATTATTCGTTAGCATGAAATGTGCAGGAGTGTAAGCCGCAAATGTAGAATTGAAATGTTTAATTTATAAGGGGACTCGATTCTTCATTCAGTGTTTGGAACCTATAAAATTCACAATTGTAGCTTTACTGAACTCTGATCAAATGCAAGCATTAAAACATGCCTTTACAAATTTTGCTTTTTTTTTTTTTTTTTTTTTCATTTTCAAAGAAAAAGATGTACATGCAGCATCAGCGAGCCCGGGTATTGTTGGTGGCTGGGCTGGTTGGGCTGTCACAGGAGTCTCCTCCTTGACATCTAAATTCATCCGGACCAGTGCAGCAGGGGGGCAGGAAGCGGCACCAGGAGCAGATGCATCAGTACCCACAACTATAGCACCCACAGAAACTAGCAAACCAGGTGAGTTTTAACCCATTGCTCCAAGGCTTGAATACACAGCTCTGCTTCCTGGCTTTTCACCTACAGTGACTGCGTCCTCCTCTTCAGCAGTTGTGAGAAATTCACTGAGACTGACTCAAAAAACAAAAAAAATGAGTAACTTTGATCTTTGGCAAAACCATGTTGTATTGGAGGGGGAGGTACATTTAAAATGTGATGGCAGATTTTTAATTGGGGTAGAGTATGTCCTAGATCAACTTTTATTGTCAGTGTAAAAAAAAAAATAAAGCTATCAAGTATTTGCGTCCTACATGAAAAAAACAGCCAGTATTTTCCTTATGCGCAAAATAATAAACTCATTTGTACCCCTTGTATCGCAACTTGGTTTTGCCAAGGTTCGAAGTTACTCATTTTTTTGCTTTACTTTCCTTAAAGAATCAGGCCCCTTATGTTCAAATATCCAAGCATTTAAGGTTATATACTGGGAAAAAAGTGCAAAAATGCATTGACCCATAGCAACCAATCGCCCATTAGCTTTGATCAGTTTCGTGGAAAGTTGGACAATGAAAGTGCTACATATTTGCACTATAAATACTTCATACTGATTTCTAGTATGGCTGTCTGCACTATCTGTATGTGACAAGTGCATTCTAACAATGAAAGTGTGTATGGTAAAAAGATATGGAACAGACATGTATTCAATTATAGTAGGACATTTTCTGTCTTATTTCAGATGTTGTTCCTGCATCAGTTCCCAATTCTACCTCATCTCTAACATCTCGTTATGAACCTGAAGAAGATTTGATTGAGGCTGATGATAATCCCTTAGATCGGTGGGATGATGAAGACTGGGGAAGCCTAGAGGTAAAGAGTGTCATTTCCAAAACATGCTATGTTTGATATGCCTTTTTTATGCAAGCGTGTACAGCAACCCAGGTTGAGAATTAAAGTTTGCAGGTGCTTTTTGTTCTTATTGCCCAACTTTAAATTCATTCACAACTTTATATTCAGGATACAGATCAGAGCAAGGGACAAACAGAGAGTGAAGACTGGGACACAGCCTGGAACCAGAGCACTAGTAAAAAGACACAGGATAAGGTAGTAAGAGTGGCTTATGCTGGCCCTATCGACAGGTGATCTGTTTCTACTTTCCACACATAACATGTGGTATGCAAAAAGTAAACACTCATCTTTTGTGTGACCAAGAGACCTGCTTCATTCAAGAGTCTTACATTTTGTCTATTTGACCTAGAATGGTAAGATTATGAAGTCAATGCTCTTGTACAGTTCAGATTGAGTGGTGGATGATAGAGGTCTATCGAGCTAGCATGTAGTGCATTGCAAATCAGAAAGGCTGTTGAAACTCCTGGGGCTAGATTTACTAAACTGCGGGTTTGAAAAAGTGGGGATGTTGCCTATAGCAACCAATCAGATTCTAGCTGTCATTTATTTAGTGCATTCTACAAAATGACAGCTAGAATCTGATTGGTTGCTATAGGCAACATCTCCACTTTTTCAAACCCGCAGTTTAGTAAATATACCCCCTAAAATTTAAATGACCAAAAAATAAAGTTGACTATGCAAATGTTGAGGGAGTATTTTCAAAATGTAAGGTGGTTTTTTTTTCTTCTAATTATACCTAAGGTAGTCTCAATGGGCAGCTGTTTGCACACAGATATGCATTGGATCACACCTGGTTTGTATTTTGGCTCAGCAGTTTAAGTAAAAGATTAAAGCTGACACAAATAAAATAAGTCCCATACCAAAGGACCATTGGTGGAGAAGTGCTTAGTCATGACTTTGAAAATGGGATTGTGAGTCCCATGCACTCTGAATGCAAACCAACAACAATCTGGCAAAGTGATTGATGCAGCATTCATGCAGCTAAGTGTACCAAGTAGTGAGATGCAGACTTGTGACTCCCCATCGTAAATGACCACTAAACATGTGACATTTGTTACATAGTGCTGCTCATTTCTTCTATTCGGTTGTTGTGTGTTTGGGCTAACACATAAACTGACATTTTTTTTTTGTCATTGACTTGATCTGTTACTTACAATAAAATCATTATCTGTCAAAAGTGTAAACTGTATTGGGTTTTTCTTCATTCAGGTTTCACATTCATCCTCCAGAAACAAACCACATAGTGGGACAGACCAGAGGCTTGCCGATACCAGGACCTCCACCTCTGATGACAGCTGGGGGTGGGAAGATGCTTTTCAGACGGTCTCCCACAACAGAAGCCAAACACCATCAACAGTCTCCCATCCTGAAGGCACAAGGCCAGCCAGTGAATACAACTGGGACAGTGTAGGAGGTAGCGGAAAAAATGTGGACTTCTTCTCGATGGCTTCAGAGAAGGCCGTCCAGGTAATGGAGACATCGCTTATCATTACAAAGGATATCACATAGAGCTGTATGCATCAATATTCAAAGAACTCCAAACAGTACATTTCAGAGTATATAAAACTGATAGATTAATATCATGGTTGCTCTGAATATAGTCAATCCTTAGTAATTGTTTTCCCACTGTCAACACTCCCAACTGTCTGAGTGGTACAGACAAGTGCATTAGTGCCTATGTGGTGTACTTTTGAGGTACGGGTGGGGACATTGCTGTTTGGGAGATGCCGTACTCTATATTCACCTGAAACGAATTCCAGTCATTGTAAAGACCGATTAAATAAGCTTTAATGTACATAATATTTTAATGAACATTTGTAGAAAGTAAACTTTTATGTGGGACACTTAACTGTTTATACAATTTGTAATACACACGTGATGCTAATATATGTATAAAATCTGTACAAATGGTGAGTGCTGCTGACATCACCTCAGTATTGATTAGGAAAACTTGTGTATTAAAATATATGTAATAATATTAAGGAAAAATGTACATCCTACTTTATAAGTCACCTTGGAGATTTGTAACTTGTGTAAAAATGCTCAACCTGCTGTGTCGTAAATTGATATGATCATGGATAACAAGCAATAACTTGAAGTAATTGTTTTCTGTATGAGGTTATCAGTGCTACAGTTCATTGATGTTTGAATGCATTCTTTTATACACTGCTCTCCTAAGGTCCACCACCCCATCTCATTGTGTCTGAGGTCTGGACTTAGACTTGGCCATTCCAAAACCTTGATTCCTTTTTCTGCAATTTAGTTGTAGATTTCTTTGTGTGCTTGGGAGTATTGTCCTGTTGAATGACAATTGAAGCTAGGCTGAAACTGGATCAGTCGGATGACCTCACAGTTTCTTGAGTTCATGGTGGACTCAGTAATTGCAAGGCATCCATATCTGTAGCTGCAAAACAGCCCAAATCATTACCCTTTCACCACCGTGCCTAACTGTGTTAGGTTCTTGTGGCGATACTCTGTGTATTGATTTTTCTGTACTACAAAGCTTTTGGGGGCGAGAAGTGCTTACTCCTACCTAATAAGAAACTTTTTTTTGAACCTCCGCACAGTATTATTATCATCATGAATAAATAGTGAGATTGCTCGAATATGATATGTTCTATCTGTATATATCCTCCATGTTTACATTTTCAGAGCAGAGGTTCAACCCCTTGAGAGCCATAAAGGACAACATCTCCAAGAAAAAGGAAAAAAAAAGTTCTCTTAAACGGGGGCACACTACTCGTTAATTGTTCCTATAAAACCATATATTTCTTATTAAAGAAAGTGTGCCCCCTGTTTGAGAGAACTTTTTTTCTTTTTCTTGGAGATGTTGTCCTTACTCCTATATAACCATCCATGAAAGTTACTCTACCAACAGAACAGGATTAGACAAGTAAGGCTGTCTTCAATATTCTACATTTGTAAATAATCTTTTTCATTGTAGAATAATGGCTGCCTATTACTTTCCATACTGAGATGAATGAATATATCTCTTTTCTCATGCATCCATTGAGGGACAGTGAAACCATGTTATTGTTTTCTACACCTGTCCACTTTACTCCTTTTTGTCTCGCATTACAGAATAAGAGAGAATAGTTTGCCCCAGACTGTACACTGGGTAATCTTGAGACATTTGGACACTGTGTTGTGAAATTGTTGCCTGTTCACACCGTACACCTGTAGGTGGTAGTGCTGACCTGAGGGAACCTGCTTGTAAATTACCCTAAGCTGCTGATTGAAAATAGTATTCTCTGTCTCACCCCTTAATTTTCCTGGTACCGAATTCAGGCTGCTGGGAATTCTTAATCAGGCTTCCTGCCTTATCCCCACAGAAGAACTGCTTGGGCTCAGATTGTCCAAGTTGGTTCATGCTTTGGCTAAGTTTTCCTCGTCTTTGGAGAAGATCTGAGAATCCTCCCCTTCTGATAGACCAGGTAAACGCAGTAGCTCTGAGCTGATCCAGAAAAAAGTAAAATTATTTTCAGTCCTCCCCTCAGTTAAATGAGGATGGGGAGGAGTGGACCAAATCTGATAAAAGGTTTAAGATCTCAAACAGACTGCTATAATGTTATCCCTTAGAGGCTTAGACCCATTCCCACTTCAGCCTGGGTTAATAAGGCTGTTAGAGAGTAGGCCTTCAGAAAGCTGTTCTGACCATTTTATGACATACCACAGTTATTAATTTTGACCTTGGTCTATCACATCGGTGAGGCATCTGACTAAAATACTGTACTTATTTTGGCCTCAGTTGTTGGAGTCTGACTGACTCTCTGGCTCAAGGCGTGGGAGGCTGACTCAGAATTCAAAATAACTCTGGAGTCCCTTTCTGTTTGCAGGTAATGTGCTCAGCTGGATAAAGTTATTAATCAAGCCACAGGGTTAATGGTCCTAATTCGAAAGGTCCTTTCAACCTTCAGGAAGAGTGAGAGGGGCTTTTTTCTAGGTAACAATACTCCGCTCTCCATGGAGGACAGCAGAAGGTAAGTCACACTTGGAAACGTAAAAGACCGGCCACCAAACCTTCAGAGAAACTATTAGCAAGATGGTCACTTTGCCCATCCGAGATCTCCTGTGGTGGGAACCTGTTGTCTTTTCAGGGATCAGTGGTTCAATTCTCTACTGGGTGAAAGGAGTCCTAAATCAAGATTACGGGGTAAATGTATGAACATGCGGGTTCTTCAACACCCGCGTGTTCGGCGATTACATTTCCAGCAGCGCTGCATTGTAAAGGGAAACTTCCCTTTACAATGCAGCGCCGCTTGAAATTTAATCGCCGAACACACTGAACACGCAGGTGTTGAAGAACCCGCATGTTCATACATTTACTCCTAGATCTACTGAAGCCCCCTCCCAGATTATTTTTCATCACAGGTTTTCTAGAAGATAAGACAAAGCGATACCGATGTTGCCAGAGGCTATTCAATATTTAGACTCCTCGGGTGGATATTGAAGTCCTAGAACTGCAGAAAATGTTAGTATTTTATTTGAAACTTTTATTATTCTAGAAAAATAATGTACTTTCAAGTCTTCTCGGTTCAAAATTGGCCAGAACCTCCATCTTTGAGTTTACAGGTTCAAGATGTAGTAATTGAGATTGCTTATAAATAGCATGAAGGAAAACAAGTTACTAGTGTTCATGAACATCAGGGATGCATATTTACATGTTCCAATCTGAAAAGGTAGACTTCTCAAATTTGTAATCCCATCACAGCATTATCAATTTTGTGTTCTTAATTTCAGCCTAGTAACCACAATGTAGACTACTATTGTTCTAGGATAAAAGATCCAAAAGCATTTCTAGTAGATGCCATGTTGGTTCCTTGGAATTGTCATCTTGTTTATCTATTCCCTCCTGTATCTATGCTACCAAAGATTCTCAAAAAGAAGGGAAGATGTACAGGCGATTCTTGTAGCTCTGTATTGGCCAAGAAGGTCATGGTACATGGAGGTTCTAAAAATGACAAGAAGCCTGTCATGGCATCTTCCACTAAGACAGGACCTTTTAATCTATGGGCCGTGTCTTCATCGGCATTAACGTTGATTGGCTTTAACTATGTGGCTGTTGAAGCTGTAATTTTGAAGTCTAAAGGTTTTTCTGATAACATGGTGGAAACCATGCTAAAATCTAGAAAAACCATAGTCCGCTAAGAACTGCCATAGAATATGGGAAATGTATATATTTGTGTGAACAGAAGGGAATTTCCACTTTTTTTTTTTTTTTTTTTTTTTTTTTTTAATGTTTAGGATACTTCAGTTTTTACAGAAAGGTATGGACAGGAGTTTGAGGCTTAGTTCCTTTAAAGGTCTTCTTTCAGAGAAGTCTGACGGTGGTACAGCATGTGCAGCCGCCATATATTCTCCTGTTGCTAGGATCTTAACCTAGTTTTGAGGGGCTTATATTATTCTCCTTTTGAACCCTTCGAATCTTTTGAACTTAAGTTTCTAACTTTGAAAACAGTTTTTCTTTTGGAGATTTACACGGCAAGAAGAGTCACTGTTAAGAGCTCTCTCTTGCAGATCCCCATATATAATTGTTCACAAAGCATACAAAGTCCTCATTTCAACCAAATGCACTATCAAAACTCCACCTAAATATGTACCTGTTCCAATATATGCCTCTGTAATTCGTCAGTCATATATTGGAACAGATGCACCTATTCCTGAAAATTTGAGAGCACATTCCACTATGTCTGTTACTGCCACTTGGGTCGCTTGGCATGGGATGGGACCTTTGTGGAGCAGCTGTGTAGGGCGGCCAGCTGGTCATCTGTTAGTGTGTTCTCAAAGTTTAATATTTTGCATCCAAAAATGCTTGTTTAGGACAGAAGGTTTTACGCAATAGCATCTTCCCAAAGCGGATCATATGGAGGGGATGCTCTGAAGTCCACGTGGTTCCAGTGTCCCAAATGGATCAATGAGAAAAAGGAATTTTTGTACTTTGAATTAAATCCTTTTCTTGAAGCCCATTGGGGGACACTGGACACCCACCAATTTTACACTCTTATCTACCAACAACAGACAAGTCTCTCTAACTCTCCTGTACTGGGGCCAAGTTAAAAAAAAAACAACAAAAAAAAGCAAAAAATAAAACGGACCAACTAGGGGATATAAAGGGGTTGGGACTCAGATTTCAGTGATATTTTTTTAAAGTGCCCAAACTACTGCACACACCTCCTATAACCCATGGTTGCAATGTCCCCCAATGGACTTCAAGAAAATAATTTAACAGAAGTATAAAAATCCCTTTTTCTCCTTTGAATGTTGTTAACACAAAACCTGAATGCTCCAGCGAAAATGTCAAAGTTTATGCTTTTTTTCATACATGGCTATTCATGTTGCCGTATTTCTAGTTTACATAAAGCCACAGGTTTATCACTTTGTAAGACATTCTGAGGACAAGATGATTTTGTTTTTAATAATAAGGATCTACTTGATAGATTTGAAAGGTGTACTTTTTTTTTACATAACTGTAAAATGGAGACATTTGATAAAGTGCAGCAAAATAGCAGCCATACACACAATTGACCGCCTATTGAGGTTATAGCACTGTAAAGCAAATGGTTAGTGGTAATGAAATTAAAGTGATTCTGGTTTCATCGCCTCTTTTTACGTTTTGGGCACTTAATAATTCTCTTACAGTGACTTAAAATATTAGTTTTTAATTCATGTGAAGTTTCCATCTCTTGATACTCTACAGAGATGTCCAGAATGTCTGGGTGGTTTCATGGTCTAACACCATTTAAGAACTGCTGGTATAAAGGATGTTTGCTGCTGAGTTATAATGGGGCTAGCTGGTGTAATGGTCATTCAGAGAGCATGGTGTAATGTATAGTGACCAAAGAATTATTTTATTCTGCAGAAAAAAGATGATCATCGCATCTCAGAGAGCAGTGGAGACTGGGGTGGAGATGACAATTGGGAGTCTGTGGAAGCAGATCAGGGTGAGTTGATAAGAGAAAGTAGTTAATTCCTCTTTTATATATTGCTCTTGTTCATCAGATAATATAGTAAGTCTTATGTTAATGCGGTAGTTGTTTCAAATGACAGGCCTCAGCAAAGCTGAAATTGCTCGGAGAAAGAGAGAAGAACGTCAGCGAGACATGGAAGCCAAGAGAGCAGAAAGGAGAGCTGCCAAGGGACCTCTAAAACTGGGAGTGAGAAAACTAGATTGAGGAGAGCAAGGGGACAATGCAACAAGTGATGGGGGTATGTGTTTAACATTTGTTCTGCATTTCTATCAGTGGTGCCCTACTTGCATTCATGGAGAACAATCTTGCCTATAAAGAAGGTAATTAAATATAGAGGTATTTGGTCACAATAACACATCCCCTTCAGTGGAAAGGGTAAAACAGAATTTCTAACATTCCAGTGTATTTTTTTGTACTGTAATTGTCATTACAGGCTATTCAATTTGAGCCTGAGACTCCATCTTGGATACTGGCACTTTCCTCCTCTATACCCGCACCCTGTGGGCAAGTCCGTTTTTGTTTTAGAATGCCACAAGGTGTCACTTTTTTTTTTTTTTTGTATGGCTGCTAGTGCAGCCTGCCTTTTTATATTTAACATTGATTCATTTTCTTTTATACTGGAGAGCGCAGCTGTAGTGAAGACTTCTGAAAGCGGGAAGCTGTGAGACGCCTGAGCGGGCTGCGTGGTGTTGTTCCCATTGCTTTCTCTTGCTGTGGGAACACTTTTCCTGGGAAGGGGGATGTCCCTGCCAATGCAACTAGTGACTGGGCCCCTCACGCTGATGATCACATTGGCAGTAGTGGCTCCAGACCTTGTACCTGGGGAGCCACAGTCAAATGTGTTCTTTCCCCTCTCCCATTCCAGCTAGGAAGAGGGTCTAAGCCACGTCAGCCATCAGAGGCCCTGGGGGGCTCAGAGACAGGGTTAGATGGTGACACTCTGTAGTAAAAGGCCCCACACTAGTTGGAGACCATCCTTTTAAAATGTCATGCTAAATTGTCCCGTGGACAGACGGGCATGGATGCCTTATGCACAGCGCGCAAGGTAGAAAGCTGTCTTGTCAGGACCAGTGTGGCCTAAATCCCTGACACAGTCCATTTTGCTGTTCATGTAGCTTGCTATGTGTTTTTAGCTGGTAGGGGAAGGATACTGCCTGATCCAGCTCCTAGTGGCCCTCTGTACCTAGGGAGGGGGGGGTCATTTAACTTGGGGGTTTGCCACCAGATGAACCATTATGGGTACAGTGCCTTAGTAAGTCAGTGCAGTGTCTGGTAAAGGCATCCTCTTCCTTGAAGAAGATTCTGGCAAAATCCTCACCAGCCTGTCTATGTCAGATCTATGAACTGGGCAGGGTGTAACTCTTGAGTGATGGAAGAAGAGGAAGAATTATAGTTTGAGGATTTCTCATGTTTGAGGAAGACGCTGAAAGATGTTGGGTGACTTAGTGTGGACGGTGTGACGGACACTACATATCCCTGGCAGTGAGGAATCTGACACAACACTGTTTAAAAACAGAAGCATACTCTGTTTTCCCTCTTACCACAATTAGAAACTTTGTTCTGCAAATCCTGAAACATGAAATGAGGTTTCAGGATTCCAGCAAATTGTATACCGTTTTCCTAAAGGAGTTTCTGAGTGGTGGGAAATTCCACCTAAGGTAGATACTCCTATAGTGAGATTATCTAGGGCTACCACCATTTCACTCATGAATGCTGCAACCCTGGGGGGGGGGGGGGTTTCTTGGGAGGGGGGGAAGCTTTTTCAGAGATGATGATTCTCTCTCTAGGTTCCTTTTCTCTTACTCTGTCCTGTGGACCTTGGTTATAAAAATAGCTGGGTTGGGATATAGAGGAGAGAGGAACAAAGCTCTCTGAAGAATTTTTAAAGATTCAACCCGATTGGGCTTAAGTATCCCCCACTGAAATCAGAGAAAAAGATTTAAAGCAAGTGTAAAAATTCCTATTTTGTTTCATGTTAAAAAGGTAGCTCCCTCACAGTACTTGGTATCTGTCAAATGCTGCCTATTTTGGGTGCTTTCGGGCAAGCGTATGACTTTCAGATATGCAGTGATTACTGCAACTATTTGTGGTCGGCAGGGTTTGGAGAGAATGCAGTAGAGCAGAGGCTATGTTTATAAAATTGCATTCGGTTGACCATCTTCTAAGAAGAACATTTGAGAAATTGAAGGTATTGTCTGCAAAAATGAAAATATACAAAGTGTCTCTCTGCTGCTTTCAGTGAAGGCTAGACCTATTTTGTTTGAAGGCCCTAAACAAAATTCCTTCAGATGGAGTGATTTGAGATTGAGACGCTTCAGTTGGTAATCAGTCTTTGGGGATATTGAGGCAGAATATCCAGGACACCAGAATTTCCCCTTCTCTCAGAGAAGACCTTCACTGCTTTCTTCACATTGCGTTCCAGGAATGTCCCTTGCAAGTGTCAGCACTGTGGTTCTTCAATAAGCTTGGGGCCACTATTGCAGCACTTTGGTGTTGTGAGGTTATGATTGTTCTGTATCTAGATGATGTGCCAGTAAAACCTGAACCTTGGTCATCACTTCAAATCAGGCCAGAGGAACCTGGTACACTGATCTTGTTGATCAGTAATCCTTGGTGCCTTCCTCTTTGACTGACAGACCCTTCTGAGGGCCCCTGGTTTAGAGACGCTGGCTCCGACCACATGGCTCTGGAAGCCACGAGTGTTAAGCATAGGGGCCTTGCTGACCCAGTTATTGAAACCATCCTACAGGCACAGAAGCCCTCTTCTTCCCATCCATATCTGGTATCTTTTTACAAGGTGATCACAATAAAGTATATATTTTTGGTGTAGATAACAGATGGGCTTTCTTTCCACCCTGTGAGGGGGATGATTTTACAGATTTGTTTTGGTTTCAGTGTTAGTTGTTGATTTTTATACACCGCACCCTAAGGTGATGCCACCAGTTGCAGCAGAAAAGTCTGTTCTGTCACCAGCATCTGAACGCACTTGTACCTGCATGATGTGTGTAGCTGAATGACCTCTTTGTTGGAGGCTTTGGCTGGATCATCCTGACCACTTACTTTGGATCAGGGCTGCAGAGTAGTGGGCAGTGTGTTAAATCAGCATATTGGGTTTAACACAGGATAGCCAGTTGTTGGATTAGAGTTTTTATCTGTAAGTCACTGGAATGCAGCACGTATAGGTGTCTTTAGGGATAGTGCTGTTTATTGCTCAAATATTTATCTTCAAGAGCGATTACACACACAACGCTCAAAAGTACTACATGTTACACATACTTTGTATATAAAAGGACAAAATTGTCCCATTTAGTTTCAGGTTGATTCAGTTGTCATGCACATGAATCAGCTTGGACAATGCTCTTACATTGTAGTCAGTGGCACGGGTGTGTGTATCCGTAATCACCCACACTAGCCCCCTTTTCACCCTGGCTCCAATAAGTCGGGGCTGGGAGATGCTTTTTAAATCTCCCACCTCAACGAAGTTACAGGATACCTGGGGTAAATGTATGAACATGCGGGTTCTTCAACACCCGCGTGTTCGGCGATTACAATGCAGCGCCTCTTAAAATTTAAAGGGAAGTTTTCCTTTACAATGCAGCGCCGCTTGAAATTTAATCGCCGAACACGCGGGTGTAGAAGAACCCGCATGTTCATACATTTAGCCCCTGGTCTGGGGTCCAGTGTCCCCACCAAACTGAGCAGCAGTATTTGTGGAAACCAGAGTAGTGGCACAACCCGGCTGGATTTACCACAATCTTCACTGGTCCATCAGGGTACAAAACACTACTAAAAACATTTACATTTCTCTATATTTCCACACAGGCACATTGCCCCAATCAGAGGGATTCCCCCCAGCCTGCGTGGGATGTTGTAGGAGGACCTGGCCACAATATACAATTGGTATTTTATGTGTGTGGTTATAAGATTTTAGAATTTTTATTTATTTTACAATATGGTTATATTTTGAAGAGAAACATTCAGTGGGGATGGCAGTGTTTTTGTTACGTTATTTATTTTAGAGATAAAAAGAAACAAATCTCAACCCCTCCATCTACCCCCTTCCCCTTATCTACTGTGGACTAGTGAGGAGCTCTTATGGACAGTGGAGGGCCAGTCATGTAGAGACTGAATGATCAGAGCAGTGGGCCTTACTTATGAGACCAAAGCCTGCGTTACACCAACTTTCTGCCCAATAAAATAAAAAATAAAAGTCCCCCTGGTGCCACAGCATCAGAAATTGTAATTACTCACATAAACTAACTATTCTGAATGATTAAAGTGACAATTATACACTGCACTAACTAATATTTTTAGAGATGGGATAAAAGCACATTGTCCTGTGACAACATTTTATATATGTATTTTAAAGTGCAATTCAAGCTTTGAACATTGTTCATAAATACTCAATAGATATTCACATTGATTTACTTTTTATGAGTAAATCTACACTAACCAATCATAAATCAATGTAATTTGGGACCATTTGTTTCAGCAAGATACTGATTTGTTTATTCCCATATGTTTTGTTAACAGGACAGAACACACCCAACAAGCCGCGACACTTTCATAATTAAGAATGGACAAGGTCAAAGATTTCATAATATTTATGCTGTATAAATTTTTATCTTACACACAATGCTGTATATTCACAGCCAAAGAATAAAATGATGTTTTCCAAACCATCTGTAATTTCATGTACATATATAATAAACTCCATACAAAAACTCTATGGCTCAATGTGTAGGTGCTTCTTGCAGTTAAAAATCATTGTGATATAACAACCTATGTATATATATCAGATAAGCCAAATAAAAACAAAACTGGGTAATTGAGACACTGGCTTTTGGTATTAATTGTAAAAAATGACTTGTGCCTAGCAGAAATAGGGGTTATATAATAATTAAAAGTGGTTATAATATAGTCACTATATAAAATATAGACATGTTTTTCCCTGTTTGTCAATCCAGCAAAAAATGAAGAAAAAAATGTATTCATACTAATATCTTACATTGAAACAGCGTAAAACTCAGGTCCGTAAGAAAAAAATATTAAAGTCAACTTGAGCGAGATTGTAGCAAGTGGTCACAAAAGACGACTACACCCCCCATGAGAAAGAGTTGATGAGTCCATGGAGAGTGAAACGACATTGCTCCAGCAATGTCTGGGAGATCACCACAATGTTTAACCAGTTTTTATAAATAAAACGCAAGAAAAGTATGCAGTCCTTTCACTTCCAACACTGCAACATATCTTGGGGAAGGTACTATTTTTATGACAGAACTACAATTTGTTCATTTGTTTTGTTAACAAGGTATATAAATCAAACAACAATTTGTGAGATTGGAAGATAACATGACATAGAAATTTGAAAAAAAAATGCTGACATGACATGTTTGCTTTAAACTTAGTTGAACCCTGATAAAAAGTTCTGTCTTCTCCACTCTTTCATGAGTTTGCCAAATGTTGAAGAATATTGTGTTGCCTTAAATTGAATGAAAGTAGAACCTCTTCCCTGGATTTTGGCAATACGTCTGGCAGTAACTTAGAACAAATAACAGATACAAATATGGCGTGGTTTGTTCTGTCTGGTATTAAGTAGTGTTGGATAAGTTTAAAAGGCTGGGGTGGTCAGAGATCTAGACAAGGGAGAGAAGGGGAAAAAAAAATCGTAATTGTTAGAAAGTTCACATAGTTCAATGATAGGACAAATGAATTGTACATAAGGGACTTTTAAAACGTTATTCTTTACTCACAATATTGTTAGTCACCTTCTCCCATGAGGTGAGGACCTAATCTCAGATGGCACCATCCTAGCAGGGGCAGAGATGAGGTTCTCAACCCTTTACCCAACATGCCTCCCCTCTATTAATCAGCCACTGACTGTTTAGTAGGGACTCCGCCCCATGCCAGTCACCACACATTCTCCTGAAGTGCAACCAGTGACCAGAACTTCAGGAGTGGGATGGGGCAAATGCAAAAAATTTGAGTTTGTTCCTTTGGGAGGAGCATAGTAGGGAAGGAGCTACACTCCCAACACATGTAAGTTTAAAGTGCCCCTGACTCCAGTACCGCCTAAAATACCCCCAATGTGTCGCAGTGTTACCCAACGGACTAAGAGAAAGGGATTTTAGGATAATTTTAGGTTTATATCATTAAGCAAACCTTACTTGTCCATGTAACTGTATAGAACTGAATTCCCCACTTTGTAACATCTCGCAGAGCCTCATCACGTAATGTCCTGATTGGACTTTGACACAATTACTGAAAGATCGACAATTTTTACTTGCACCTCAGAGGTGTGAGCAAAAATCAGCCATCTCTTAGTTACCATAATACCTGGAAGTGCGCACAGGCTCACATCATGCAAGGCTTCGATGAGACTGCGCACAACTTAATCCCCCTCATGGTTAAAATGGCTGATTTTAAAGAAAATGTAAAACAATTATTTCCAATCAAAAACAATTATAAACAAAATTAGAGAAAAAAGTTGCTATTCACTCCTTCACACAAACTAATGACCCAGCTGATACCTCGGTCTTTACTTACTAGTGTGCCCTTAAGGCGGTAGTTCGGGGCAGGATTATTCAAGTAGCTTCTAGATTACATAAGGCGAACTTGTATCTACAGACGAAACTAGAGGCGAAACTTAAACTTTTAGACACCCAGAACAAAACACACCTGTCCAAAGCGCTAAACCTCGAGAGAACGCAGGTCAAAGCCGAAATGCAAAAACTTCTTATGCAGCGCACCCAAATGGCACTATCTAAGCTACGCCAAAATTATTATGTAGCGGGTAATAGAGCGAGCGGATTGCTGGCACGTAAACTTAGGGGTCTGCAGGCCCGGAATCGTATTAGAACCATTACGACTTCCAAGGGTACTAAGATTACTAACCCTAAGGGGGTATTCAATTGTTAGCGTTAACGCTCTCAAACGAGCGCTCAAAAAATCTTAGCGTTAACACGGTAACTATTCGCGGAATTTCAGCTCGCCGAGCGGCAAGCTGAAATTCCGCGAGTAAACTACCGTATTAACGCTTTTCGAGCGACGGTAATATTTTTTGAGCGCTCGTTTTTTTGCGTTAACGCTAACAATTGAATACCCCCCTAAAGCTATTGCAGACTCTTTTGCAGCTTTCTATACAGACTTATATAATTTCCGTACAGACACCTCTACCCATCAGCCGACAGAACATGATATTGCCACCTTTTTGAGGGATCTCCCCCTGCCAACTATACCCCCCTCTCTCAGGGAAGAACTAAATGCCCCTTTGGGCAGTTGTTTAATGACCCTATCTAAGAATAAGGCACCTGGCCCTGACGGATACAGCAACTCATTCTTCTCCACATTCCAAGATGTACTGACACCTATCCTTCTTCAACTATATGAGGCCGGGACCCACTCTGGTTCCTTTCCATCTGAGATGTTAGAATCCCATATAGTAGTTATCCCCAAACCTGGAAAAGACCCTACTGATTGCAAGAATTATCGTCCCATAGCCCTTTAAAATTCTGATGTTAAAATATTCGCAAAACTGATTGCTAACAGACTTGCTCCTATCATCCCGAAATTGATCCACCCAGATCAGGTGGGCTTCGTGACAGGTAGACAGGGCCCTGATAATTCGAGACGCATACTTTATTTAATAGAACAATGCCATAAGAATAATGATAGTATGTTACGGCTATCCCTGGATGCTGAAAAGGCGTTCAATAGGTTACATTTGTCTTGTATGACTCCGGTGCTTCACACCTTCGGGTTTGCCGCCAATATCTAAAAGGCCATATTATCCTTATATTCGAACCCTTCAGCGCGAGAGTATAGTTATGGATTCCTTTCTCTAAATTTTTCAACTACTAATGGGACCCAACGGCTGCCTCATGTCCCCCATAATATATCTGATGGCCATAGAACCGTTCGCAGCACGGATAAGACTTGACCAAAGATGCTCAGGTTTAGATGGGAAAGGGACATCCCATAAAGTGTGCCTATTTGCTGACGACGTGCTCCTATTTGTGACTAACCCGGAGACCTCGCTGCCAGCGATCCAGGACCTGCTGTTACAGTTTGGGAAAGCCTCCCTTTATAAATTGAATACTTCAAAGACAGAATTCTCCCTATAAACATCCTGGTAGACACATTACAGGCTTTAAAATATAAATTTAGTTACTCCTGGAAAACTACTGGACTTGCTTATCTTGGGATTCAAATAACCCCTCACTTAGAGAAATTATGTTCTATAATTAAATCTATTACATCAACAACTATTGAAGCTTATAGGCTCATGGATGTGCTTCGAGGTCTCTTGGTTAGGCAGGATCTCAGCGTTTAAAATGATGCTTCTCCCTAAATTAATGCACCTATTCCGTATGCTCCCATTTTGCCTTCCCCGAGGTTGCTCGCCAAGTTGACCTCCCTGTTGAGAACATATATCTGGAAGTCCAAACCACCCCGTATTGCTATGCAGCGTATGACTAGAGGGAAGCGACAAGGGGGACTGGCCCTCCCTCATCTGACAAAATATCATGAGGCTAGTATTTTGTCCCAGGTTCAAGACTGGTATCTCCCAAGAGAAATGAAACCTTGGGGTAGATCTGGAGTTAGCGTGTATTCCAGAATTCCCCTTGACGGATCTTTTATGGATACCTGTTCAGTGGAGACCTTGGCGGCCCTTATCAGAGATACCGTGACTGTGGGATCGGTTATGCCGGAGTACCGAGGGGCTGCTGCGTCCTACGACGGGTGTCTCTCTACAGGCGGTCGCCAAACAAATACCAGACTTGAATCTTTCTGATTGGATTGGTAGGGGTATTCAGACTCTAGGACACTTGCTGGACTCAGGTGGGCTCTTCTACTCACACCTCAGTGCCCTATATTCGTTGCCCAAAGGCAACTTTTACAAATACCTCCAAATCAGGCATCTATTAACTTCCCTACCGTTGAGTATTCGGGCAATAGGCCCTCCCTTAGCCAGGTATTACTCCCCATTAACTAAAGGTAGTAGTAGAGCCAGTATTACCCTCTGGTATAAAACCTTATTGGGTCATGCTATCGCTCCTAAGTCTAAACTTCAGATCCAATGGGAATGAGACCTTCAGTTAGATTTGTCAGAAGAAGACTGGGAACATTTTTTCGCCAACTCCTTAAAAATGTCCAAATGCCTTAACCATACTGAGATGCTGGTAAAATTATTGAATAGAATGTATGTTACCCCAGACAAACTTCATAAAATCTGGCCTTCTATATCTTCACTATGTTGGCGTAATTGTTCTGAGCGTGGTGATATTTTCCATATATTCTGGTCATGCAGTAAGGCCTATATGGAATAAAGCCTTTCAATTGATCAGCTCAGTCCTTCGTCACTCGGTCCTCCCCACACCAGAGTTAGTCTTATTGCAATACTATCCCCCTACTCTTCCCAGTTGAGGTAGATACGTGACAGGCCAGATATTGATAGCAACCAAAGCAGCTATAGCTCAGGCTTGGAAGCAGCCTCTCCCCCCTACCCTGGCCAAGGTGATGTCCAAAATCAATTTCAATTTCGAAATAGAAACCCTGGGTGTCCCATATTCCACCTCAACATCGTCTCCGCTAAGTGGAGAGCCTGGCACAGTTATGTGACAGATGGGGAGAGAAATCCATCACGTTCTCTACCCTCGCCCTCTAATGACGCTGGTGAATGATCCTTTGTTTGTTGGTGTGTAAAGTATTAGTCAAGCCTAATGTATACAACGAATAGTCAGATACATTTGATTTTGATTCTGTATGTTTTCAAGTGCATTGTGTTTGTGTTCCATCCCCTTTATGTACCCTTTCCCTTTTTTTTCTTCTGTACCCCTTTTGAAAAACTTTAAAAACCAATAAAAATTTTATTTGTTAAAAAACAAACAAAAAATAACCAATTATAAATATTTTCTTACTTCATTAAGAATGTCTGATGAGAGGATCAGACTGTGAGGTGAGGACAGAGAATCCTCTGACTGGGAACTGCATGAACTTCGTTTTACTGCAAGGCAAAATAAAGACATTATGGCTTCTTTACAAACACTGCATTTAGATTCATGTTTGCACAAAACCTTGGCCAATAAGAAGTTAGCTGTGTGTCTAGTGCAAGTTAGGAAATGACAGCAAATATCCAATCCTAAAATGCTATGTTTGTAAAAAATTCTCAATGCTGGTTAATTTTGGAAACCACCCTTTGCCCAAATCTTTGACATCTTTGGGTGCTTACCAGTGTCACTACTGGAAGATAGCGGTCTTCCAGTCACATCCAGCTCTTGCCCACTGCTGCTCCGCTTCTCTTCCTGAGCCTGGTAGAGAATCATGTAACGTTATAGTGTCTTTGTTATCCTGAAGTTGATCGTTTTATCATTTTAGCTAGAAACATAATGGAGCTCTGTGCACCTGCTTCTGTCACTCACACACTCTATTAGCTTTCAAATAAGAGACAATGCACGTTCCTGCCACACAAGGTTGGGTTCTATGAATGCTGTAGGCTATAGCTTACTTTTAGACCACATAGACAATGTTATTTCTTCTACTCTACAGAGGGTAACTCAGAAAATCATAGATGTAGCATTTTGGGGTATAAAAATGCTATGCTCAATTTACTTTCATATATTTATGATTTTTTTTTTTAATCATCCTTAAACAGATCAGTAAAACTTAACCTATCTCTTCTTTACATCTTACCTTATATCCCGATAATACTATTGACACTAATGCAACCTCACCACTGTCCCAATCTCCACTCTAAGCCACACAGAGATCTTACATTCTAAGTAGAAGAGTCCTCCATACCCTTTATTTTCATGTCTGCACTTATTTTGTCTATCTTGTATGTCCTCATTTTTCCTACTGTACAGTGCTGCAGAGTATTGTGCAGTTTTACAAATCAATAATAATAATAATAGTTACAGTACTTACCACTGGCAGATCCTTCAGCTGATGCTTTCCATCTCCCGGCCCAACGTGGACCAAATGATTAAAATTCTTAGGGGTGGAGATTAGTTTTGATCTCATCTGAGGGTCTTTCATCATTACTCTGTGAATTACATCAAAATCAAAGACAAATTATGTCCGGTTAGATATCTCAACTTTGAGCTCTTTAACCTAAGAAACCTGTTAATAAGGTTGAAGTCTGGTGCAGACTCTTTCTCTGGGAAACATAGCAGATGCCATCATTTTCTTTGGAGGTTCAAATCCCAGGACAGACAAATTTTTTATATGTCCCTTTTTTAGATATTTTTTTGCCCTATGTAAATCAATTTTATTATGCTTAAACTAAATGGTGTTATATAACACTTTTGCTGGATGTAATAGATGTTTATAAAATGGAGAAGCTAATATGTAATGAAGTATTATAACTAATTATAAAAAAAAGTTAATCATATTGTAGCCACCAGCTACCACCTAACAAATAGACACCTGTGGAAAATGATTTCACCCTTGCACAGGTGATTTGAGGATGTATTACGATTTTGATGTATTTTGATTGGTTTAAGTAGGTTTAAAAGAAGCCTACAAACCTGGACTAGAATTCTCTGAGGAAACCAAAATTGAATGTGGAGAAACGCGTCGGTGGCTTATCAATAAATGCTTTATTGCACACTGGAGTTACAAGCAACTCTGGGCTCATCGTTTGTGAGGCACGATAGATTTACATACCATTGTTTGACCAGACAGTTTTGTACCTTGAAGGATCACCACCCACACTGCCAGCTTTGGAGCGACTGTTCCAGTAAGCATTATCTATCCTTAGAAGAGAGGTGTGCAAAACCACTGCCTCCCTCAGCTGTGAAGGCTTAAGGATCATCACCCACATGGCTGAGTAACAGCGATCATTTCAGTAAGCACATTTTACTGTTAGCAGCAGAAGGAGATGACAATTTAACACACTGCCCCCTAAGACAGGTACGGACAATCTCCCTACTGGAAGAAGCCTGTGTGTATAAATAGTTATAAGAAGTACTTGTTCTGTAGTTCTGAAATCATCTTATAAGATAAAGTGTGGGATATAACATCTATATGGTACAGAGGAGAATTTCTTATCTGGTCATTGGAAAATTTTAAATAACTATATGCTTTATCTAACTTAACACCGTGGGAATAGGCACCTATACAGCTTCAAAAAAGAGAGAGAAAAAAGTGTGTCCAAAGTTTGAGGCACTCAAATGGTCAAGAGTCTTTAAAATGTATAACTTTTATTAATTTTCATTAAAAAAAAATTTAGCCAGAAAAAGATAGATTCTACCTTTTTGTGGCTAAATTTTTTTTTAATGAAAATTAATAAAAGTTATACATTTTAAAGACTTGACCATTTGAGTGCCTCAAACTTTGGACACACTTTTTTCTCTCTCTTTTTTGGTACTAATATAAGTTTCTATATAGTGTGTGAGTGCACCCTCCACTAAGTATCATAAGAAAATTTCTTTATTATCAGTAAAATTAAAAGGAGTATTGATGGTTTACTTTGTGCGACGCAATGTGATCAACCTATACAGCTTCATCTGATGCGCAACATCAAGTTTTATATAGGAGAACTGTTTCAATTATATATATAATTTTGTTACCATTTTAATTTTAACAACTGCTTGACTCTCCATATTCTACATAAGAACCACAGATTATGTTTTATTGTTATACTTTTTAATAAAATGTTTTAAATTATTATTATTGTGTCTGTGGTATACATTTACTGAGAAACTAATAATGGAAGTGCAAAAACGTCTTATCTATTTTGTATCAAGACTTGGTTACACAACAATTCTTAAAGGGAGCGGCATATTTTCTACACCTTGGTAATAGAACGGTGACTACGAATCTATGTGATTATATAGAATAATATAAAGAATTGTTATAGTATACAAAAAAAATTCTGGAAGCAGCACCCAGGAATATCCTGTTTTTGAGGAGAGGGGTTACAGGCCATGGAACCCACTGAACATCTACTTAGGGGGTAACTGGTTAAAATCTAGCTTTTCTCAAACAAGACATAAAACCCACAGCACAATTCTCATAAGTCTGAAGGATAAGTATATCCTAAGAAGTATATGCACCCATTACTTTCCAGGTAAACTTTCATTGCTTGATGGAAGTTAAAATACCTTAAGAATGTCATGGACTGTAATAATGCTTGCAGAAGTGAGAGATAGGAAAGGTGTCCAGCAATAAACCATTAAGAGCAATCGATGGTGCTCACTCTCCTTCACCTCACATACAATCCCTTGCCCAATCCTGCTGCTTCTATCTCCGCAATATAGCCCGGATCAGACCCTTCCTCTCCACTGATGCCACCAAAACGCACTATCATTATCTTCTGCCTGGATTACTACAACCTCATCCTTACTAGTACTGGCCTGCCCCACACCCGTCTCTCTCCACTTAAGGCTACAGCAGTCAGTGCAGACTGATCTACTACTTTCACCGGACCTCATCTGCATCCCCTCTCTGTGAAGCTCTACACTGGCTCCCCGTCCGCTTCAATATCCTCTTCAAACTCCTCACCTACAAAGCCCTCTCTAACTCCACTGCTCAATTACCTCACCAACCTCATCTCCACTCATACTCGTCCTCTAAGGTCTTTCACTCCTGTCTTGCCTTTGCATCTCCATCTTTGCCCTGATCCTGTTAGTGGCGCCCATACTAACGGGCACAGGTTCAGCCTCCTTTCTTCATTCCCCACTCTATCTGTGCACCGGTAGTCACTCTTTACTAGTGTACCTTTTCTCTGCAGAGTTTGTAATTTTTGTACCTTATTTGTACTTTTTGTACTTTTTACTGCCTGTATGCCATGTACTGTTACCCTGTACTGTTGTCCCATGCTCTATGTACAACGTGAGGACTCTTTGTGGCACCTCATAAATATATAATATTAATAAGTAGTTACAGACAAGTCCTAATGAGCAAGGTTAGCAATTGATACAGCAAATTTGGTAGATTGGTGTCCAATTGGGCAAAAATTTCTGCTTGTATGGGTCCAAAATGTTTAACAATCACAACCAACATATGATCAATTGGAATTGGCAGAAAATGTGGTTGCATGATGACCACCAACCGACAGTGTGGCCATTACACTGAACTGCCGGATCTGTCTAATTCAGCATATCCAGATGTTCATTGCTTGGGCCAGGCTTTCAGATCCTACTTGCCACAGTTAATCTAGTTGACCACACATACTGTCAGATCATGATCGTCATTTCGTAGGGGCAGCTTTACAGTCCATCATTCTATGGTAATGCTTTAGTGCAGATAAAAAATTTAAATAAAATGTTTGCACATTAAAGTTCTACACACACACACACACACATCTATGTTGTTGTTCAACCTATCTCCCCTCATTAGAAAATCGAACCATAGACATTAAAACCATCACTGCTGTTCTACCTCCTCTGCTGTTGACGTTCCTCATCTGAGATACGGAAGGAAAAGTGTCTCTTGCTTTTTGTCTTAAGCAGCTGACGCCGACTGTTATCGGATGTCTCTGGTACTTCAAACTCATCTTGATCTGTGAAGAATTGGCAAAGGAGCAGTTATTAAAACTAATTTCTTCTGTAAGCCTGCAGTAAATCAAATCTGTAAATAGTAATAGGAAAAAAAGATGGAGAGGAAAGAAAGCTGTGACCTATCCATTACAACATAAGTGACAGAATTCTGATGAATAAAAAAAAATAAAAAAAAATTGTGAAATAACGGATACAAGGGACGAACAGAAGTATGAACTAACAGTGCATTCCTCTCTCTGCTCCTTCATACGCTAACAGCAAATGAAGGAGCAGAGAGGAATTTCAGAAGATTTCACTCTTACTACGGATGATTGGAAGGAGGATAGAACTGCAGTATGTTTTAAGTAGATGGACCTGAGCTTTTTTTTCTCTACATTCTTTTCTCCTACTTCTATTTACTGGTTTTACTTATGTGGAATTCTGCTTGTAATGTTTTTTCTTCAGTTTCTTTTCTCTGTTTTAGAGTTTACCCAGTGTCATTAAAATATTTTGTAAAATCACTCCCAACTTTTAATTATTTATTTTTAGCATGAAGGTGCTCCCTCTCCTATCATTATTTTAGGTCATTAGACCCCGTAGCTAGCACCCACCTCCCTTTCAAAGCTTCCAACATACAGTTGGCCTCATTTTGAAACGCACTCTATGTGCGCCAAAAAACACCTTGGTCCTGGCACCAGTGCACCTGGATGGTCCACCCACTGCACATTAAGATGCACCCCTGCTGCAATGGGGCTGTCAAGTAATGCTTTTGTGGTGTGGTAATCACTGCCAATGTGCACATCTCCCACCTTTAAGAATTTAGCTTGCAACTTATAACCTTTCATCATCATTTATATAGCGCCAGCAGATTCTGTAGCACTTTACAATTGAACCTTTGAAATATTTATCTACACCTGATCTACATAATTGACTACAAGACTCTGGGGGCAGAATCAATTTGGTACAAGGGGAGGACTGGCCCGCGGAGACACATTGGGTCGGAATTTTTACTAAAATCTCAGCTCATTTTCCCTAACATCTCTATGGGACGATGTCCCCATCTGGCTGCGCAGCCGGACATCGAGGCTATGCTGGGTGGCACCTCGCTACTAACTGAATTTGCCGCTGTATATGCAGTTTAGTCAAATTTTATTAATGCAACCATTTTTCAGCCAACACCTAAACCTTGCAATTTATTGTGACAGTATCAAACGACTTGCACAAATCAAGTAATTAATTTCCACTCCCCAATCTGTTAAAAAAAAATCTTCAGTTATTTATTATAAAAAAAATTCTACTCCTTGTATTTGACTTGATCTACCGTAAATCCTGCAGAACTTGTCAGAATTTCCTACTAGGACATTTTTTATTTGTTTTGGATTGGAAGATTGTGGATATCCAAACAATATAATATAATGTAATTCATGCTTGTTTTTTATGCCTTTACTAACCAGCCAACTTATTACGTAGATAGATCAACCGGAATTTCTCTGTCCCGAAGATGCAGAGAGATCCCTCACAATTCAATGGACGAACCTGTGTTGTAATAAAAAAAAATAAAAAATATTTATATATAAATGTCAATCTATACACTAGCTTGTGTAACCCAAGACAAGCTGAAAATCATACCTAACTTGAAAACCTGCATGAGAATCACACACATGAAAGCAGTCAGTAAAGGAAAGCTTTAGCAGCCTACAGTGGGGATAATTCCACCTTTCTATTGGCTGCATGAAAAAAGGATCTAATGGCAAGTTCGAAAATCCTTTTCTCTGAAGTTGTAGGGGGACAGCGGAGGTGGCGGAGCAAATGAAAATTGAAAATCCAAGAATTAACCAACCCTTTTCCATATAACATGCACTTTCCTCAGTTCAATTAGCCCAGCAAGGCAACAAAAGAAAAATAATTAGTAGAGAGGGAAACAAACAGGACACATTCCTTGTTTGTTAGCTACCCAGATAACCTCGGAGAAAGGGATTTAACCGGAAGTTGAAAAATCCCCTTTTCTTATTCAGTAGATGGTAGGATGTCCAATGCCTCCCTCAATAGGAGGGGTGTAACACCTTTGAGTAAATAGCTACCAAATGTGGTCATATCACTTAGTAGAAGATTGCAGTGAGCTCCAGAATACTGATTGACAGGATAAATAGGAGTACTGGTAAAGTAAGACTGCTCCTCATCCCAGGGGACTAGCAGCCATAGTGACTATTTTCCACACTGGAGAGTCCCTATCATCAGATCACCTTAAGGCGTAAACCATTCAGTGAGAAAGCACTCTCGACATCCTAGAGACCTGTTCCATGAAAGGAGAAATGTATTTTGAATGAAACACATGTAGAATTGCACTGCTTCCAGGGCCTGGCCACGGTCTCTCCTTCCTCCTACAGTATTGAAGTAAATTGTCAGACAAGCACTTGGAAGGACTGCGTCAAAATAGATTCCCAGGAACACTTTGTAGATCAATGGGCCCAGAGACAATTTGGACCTGTTTATTATCCAGCCATGCAACTCCAGGTAAAGGACAGTAAGCTGGAGATGATGAATCACCAAGATATTAACTACATACAGCACAATCATGACCCAATGATGACGCATAAGCCCATGATATGTAGAGTCCTTCTCCAGTTCCATTCTGAACATGGCTTTTATAAGTGTATTGGCTGAGGCTATGCCCTTGTGTCTAGCAGAATCATGAGCTGTTTCTTCGATGTAGGAGGATCCCTTCAAGGAATTTCAGGCAAGCTGGATTAGCTACAAAACCCCTGAGTGCCATCTTTCAACCTCTACAGGTGTTTTTCAGCCATAGATAGTCAATTTTCCGGCCAAGAGTATCAAAACCGCACTGAACAAGAGGTGGTCCTTGAAAGACGCCAATTTCAAAAGAGAAATGGTGGTCGTCTTAGGTAGTTTATCTGGATCCATTAATTTATATACCAACTCATTAAACAGCTGTTCTGGGAAACAGCTGTGCAACTAGATCATGTTCTAAAAAGACAGTGCAGGTGTTTGACCTGGGTTTTGTGAGGCCCTCGTGCAGCTCTTCTTGCCCAGGACGAGATGACCAGTGACACTCCAGGACTGCACATAGTGTCCAAACTACTTCTCACCCTAGGCTAACAAGTGTCCACATGACTTGCAGCTGAAGAGGTGGACAGTAGTGGGGGTGAGGGATTTCGGTAGTGAATGTTAGCAGATAAGCAAGGTGAATAACTACGCACCAGGGGACAGTGAAGATTGCCCCTTCCTTTTCACACTACAATATTCTCACATGAGTTTGGCAGGAAATTTACATCACTGCTAAGTCTTCGGTTTGATTAATATTTAGATACTCTGAACGATCAGCCAATTTGTTGACCAAGCTCGTTCTACATCAAGCTTGCCCAGACATGGAGTTGGATGAGCTGTAATACAATCACCCCAATTGGTTTCAGTTCAGGGTGTTCTAAACTTGCCCGCGTCATCACCTGCTCTTCCATGTTATACCTGTTTTGAACAATGAACACAACACGTACACCACATATTACAATTTTTACTTTTCTAGTAAGAATACCATTTATGGAAAAGAAAAAAAAAAAGGGTATTTAAAAGTAATCCATGTGTTGAAACTGAAAATCACACAAAAAGGGCAAGGTTCTCCTGTAATAATGAAATAATCAGTTAAACACAATTTTAATTGAAAAAGTGGCATCATAATGTGTACACTTGGAGTATAGTGGCAACTTGTGTCTTCTAATGCCCTACTATATAGTTAAAAGAATTCCATGCGGAAAAAACTCACTTTCTTCAGATGTATAGTCTGGATCCACTCACTATTCCGAACATCAAAGATGTCTACTGCATTTTCACTGAAAACCGTAAGGTGAGGAGAGGTGTATGCTGCAGAGAGAAACGCTTCTAAATTACTCTCAATCCATGTGCGAGAGACTTCAATAATGTTGTCAAACATTCTGCCTTAAAAAGTACCAATAATCTACCCTATATATTCCATAAATTCACTTTTATGCATAACTTGTAAAAAAAAATCCTTATACCCTGAAACACAGTAACTGCAAAGAAGAAATTAAATTCTGTATCTTTACAAGATGACAAAGGGTCTCTAACCATTTATTTTCCTTTGCATTTATATATCTAATGAAAATATTAGCTTATAAATGTTAAAAAATATCACTTTATTTAGTTTTTATGAGGGTGCTAGTTAGGTGCTTTGCAGGGCTCACCATTCAGTACAGTTGCATTCAGTTATATCCATTACCCATAATGCAGTTATCATACCAAATTGCTCCTGTCAATCTTATTGAAGTAATATAATAATATTCTAGTAGCTAGTGTCAATAGGTTGTCAAAATAAAAGAGTATCTTATTTAATAGATTGCAGTCTATTACATTATCTATGGAAATACAACTTAAAAATAAAACATTAGCACAGGCTAACCAAAAAGTTAGTTAAAAATGTTACCATTGATAAACAAAAAATATACCAGAAAATAAAATATGCTTCAGAAGATTATATATTTACTAACTGACCTTGTATATTGAATCAGAAGAGAACATAAAAAAAAGCCCATAGATATTAATAGCAACAGTGTCTCCATATTAATTATAAATTACATTTTCAAAATAATTATTGGAAAAAAACCAAAAACTCACAGCAAGCTAGAGGAGGCGCAGGCCACATAATCTCCTGAGCGCGTGATTTTTTACCCTCTGCATTGACATAGGTTGCAAATGTGGAAAAACACAGTAGGTATTCATTAAGCGTGAGTCTTGCTGCACAAAGTGCATCAGGGGCAGCTTGTGCCAGGAAGGTTAGCTTAGGGTCATCTGGGTGGGGTAAGTTTATTGGAGCTCCCTCATTAAGTAGAGGATAGAGAGAAAATCCAGTAGCGTATCCAACACAGAGTCGCTCCCCCAAGATGTTCATGCATTGCACCACTCCTGTTGCTTGAAACTCTTTAATCCGATGGGGGAGACCTTTGCGGTTTGTAAGTTGAAAACAGACAACCTGGCGCTTAGAAGCAGAACAAAGAACAACTGATGAACCTTGGCACACCAAACCAGTTGTAATGGCCTGACAGCTCTTTGCCTCCGGAATCTTCACTCCTGCAGAGTCTGGGATTAGGTCCCAGGAGAAGAGGCGGACACTATGGCTTTTCCCACAAAGCACGGCCAACTGCTGGACTTCAGGAACAGAACGAAGGGACAGAACTCGCTTGCAGTCTCCCAACTGGGTGATTTCTAAGTAGGACAAGGGAATATATGGATTATGATTAATTACTGACATACACCAGATTTAGAGACATAAAAAAATGGGTAAAGACTGCAATAGTCTATAAAACGTGTAGACAAAACAGCAGTAGGAAGTATTGCAGTATGAAATTCACTGAAAGTTTGACATATGTAGTTCAGGAAGGAAGGAAATGGTTAAAACTAATGCAATCAACATATATAGACTTTGTCGTAGGCAAAAACATTTTAAAAATATGAGATGCTGTACAATAGAAAGCCTTTCACCAGAATATTAAATGCCCAAGAATGTCTCCACAAATCAACATCCACCTTGAGAATTGTATAAAAGGTATACGAGAATGACCAGATAGCAGCTCTGCTGATGCCCCATAAAGCACAGCCCAGGTGATTCTCTGCCCACTCCATGGGCTTGCTAAATTGACATTCTTATGCAGCCAGAGATGGACTGATAGGAGGCTCACATCCCTTCATGTGGTCAGTGACAGAAGCTAGCACCACCAACCTGGTTGTCATTGGTTAGAACAAGAGTGAGGTCTAAAGGTGAAAGAGGAGCATCTTGTAGAAACAGCTTATCTAAAAAGTAGTTTCAACTGGAACCCTAAGAACACACAGAGTAGACACCTGAACCTTAACTGAACTCAGAGGAAACACCTTCATTGTCCTCTTTAGAGTTAAAGAAGCAAGCAGGATAGATGGAAATCATTCGGTGCGACCGACGTTCCGTGCACGAGCCAAGATAAGACTCTGATTTACATGGGAGGAGGGAACCTTCCACACCCGCAGCATTGTATTAATCAACAGATCGGTGAAGCCCTTCAATTTTGGAATCATGGCTTCAAGATCCACACCATTGGTAACTCATATGCTAAACCTCTACATTCCGTACACTTGTCACCCTTGGTCAATGTGCTATACAGAAGGTTTCATTAACAACACGGTCAATGATCTAATAAATTAACTAATAGATATGTAAGATTTGTAGAATTTGTAACATTTCTAAATATATTTTCAAAAGCTCAGTTCAAATACAAAAGTAAAGTACTAAAATATGTTAGCATCCACAACATTAATATCTAAAATATTTGCTTCTTCGGCAAAAATGTGGTTAAAACATACAATAAAACTCTCCAGCTATGTGTGTTAAAAATATTTTATTATTGCAACAGTCACAAATATTAAGTAAAATATCTCCAAAAAGGATGATCATGATAAGTAATACTGCATTATTTCTAATTCATTTGGTAGTCTATTAAAGTGATAAAAACATCAGAAATAAAATGTTTTAGGTGAAAACATCTTTTTTTTTTTTTTTTCTTTTTGCACTATAATAGGTTACAAGAGCCCTTACCATTTTTATTCATATGCAACAGGAAAAGTCCATCCTCTGTACCCAAAGCAATTCTTTCATGATCTGTAAAAACAGCAAACTGTACTTAGGTCATTTAATACTATTTGTTTCATAGAAAATATCAGATTGTGCCATGATGATATTTATGAATCACATCGCAAGACGCCTTTGTTTTGCATCACTGAAGAATTGCACTTCAAAAAGGAGAGATTCATACATTTCTTCATTTCACAATGTCCTGATAACACCATTAACAGAATTATTCAACCAGTCACGAGCTGCAAGAGTAATTCCAGAGGACAAAAAAAGAGCAAATGTAGTCCCATAAATCCGAAAGCCAGGAAGAGACAAGCAAGTACCGACCAGTGAGCTTTACATCAGTAGTAGGGAGATTGATGGCAACACCCTTAAGAGAAAGGAGTTCAAATCCAGTAACTTACAGGATCCCAAACAGCATGGATTTACTGGGAGGGGGGATCATGTCAAAATCTTATTGAGTTATTTTTGACTGGGTGACTAAAGTAATCGAACGGGGGAGGGAGGGGGGCATAGATGTAGCTTATCTAGACTTTAGTAAGGCTTCTGGCATTGTCCCACATTGCAGACTGTTAAAGAAACTTGAAAGCTTGGGAAAGGATTCAAAGATGGTTGAATGAACATGAGCTTGGTTGCAGGATAGAAAACAGAGTTGTAGTAAATGGAGTGTATTCACTGATCTTATTATGTATAGTTTGAAAGTTTCTCTCATATCCCACCTTTCCCTTCTCTGCTCCAAATATATCAAGGGTTTTAACAAGGTACAGGAGGGAAACATTCTTCAAAGGAAGAGAAGTATTAGAACATGAGGACCTGCACTAAAACTGGAGGGAAGTAGGTTTTCCTAGAGGTGAAAATGAAGAGATTCACTGCGCAAAACTTGGAGCAACCCCTTTCAATAATATAAACTTTCTATTTTGCACCTAAAGTACTGCTCAGTTAAAAATAAAAAATAATTTGGAGTTTTTTTTATTAAATTGTTCGGAGTGTGCCTAGAAATTCACTTATGCAAATGGAGTCACAAAATTTGTAGCATAGACAAGACTCAAAGACCACAGTGATGAAATGAGGTAACTAGTTAATGTTAATAAAGGTTAAGCCCGCCTTTCTCACAAGGGTAATACACTATATCATGTTCCCCTTTGCATTGTTTTAACCCGTGTTCGGCTAATGTTCTCTCACAGGCTAATCTCACAGTGGTTTAGCTAGTGGAAGAACTGTTTGGCGGTCTAAAGGCGGCTCTGCTTGCCAGGGAGGAACACCGGAAGCGTAGAGATTCCTGGGCGTTGCCAGCTGTGTGTTCTGCTAGCAGAACAAGAGGGAGAATTAATCACCTTTTCAGACAATAGTAAAGCAACCACAGACTGTCATTTTTTCTTTCACCGGTTTGGTCAGATATCCTACCCATGCGACGATACCCTTCACAATTGCTAGGTTGGAAGAGAGTGATATTGAAAAATAAAAAGGAACACCCCTTAATTTCATTTGAATTATCCCACTCCACAAAATTAAATCTGGTTTCTGAACTGCACCACAAAACTAGATGCGTCGGTCTGTTTCCCGTGTACACTGAAACCCCTTTACACTACCCAACTCATCCCGCTGCCCATTAAAGATGCTGCTCTTCTGCAAACACACTCATTTTGTTCCATAAAAACTCATGCCCCCATTGGAAATCTAAACACACTTGCACAAATCGTCAAGCATAGTAGATCCAAATGGACTCTCGAACTCTGTTGAACTGGCGTTTTGTGAATGTCCTATATTCACAGCTGTATTTTTGGGTCAAGATCACACATAACTTAATATTTATATCCTCATGGAAAGAGGGGAGAAGAAATCAATTAAAGATCAAAATAAATAAAAAGAAAAAAAAACAAAAACACAAAAAGAAAAAGAAAAAGAAAAAGAAAAAGAAAAAAAGAAAACACCTTTACTCTACCCAGCCTAGGTCTCTCTGCTTCTTCATATTGGAAGGATATAGATGAATTTCCTAAGAGTATTTCTTTCTTACTGTCATTTCTCGTCTTCCCCGTGTGACCCTTCATATATCCCTTTTATGGTGTCTATTTTCTTGATACCATTTTGTTGGGTTTACTCTCCAATGAAAGGCACATTACCTAATATAGCTGCACACAGCGCTGTGCGTATGAGAGGCAATGCACTGTCATAAGCCTCCTTCAACACCCGGACATTGCAGTCCTGTGGTCCCTGTTCCCTCAGGAGTGACTGAAGCTCTTTCAGCACCTGCACCCATTTCTGCATTTCCTCCGCGGTATCTGCCAGCAGTAGCTGAGAGGGCATAGTGAGCGGTGAGCAGAGCTGAGAGAAGGTCACCTACAGTGGATGGAAATGCACCATGTATTTGAAAGGCATCAATGTCTGGATCGATCAGCAATATCAATGCACACAACATCCATATTCTGACAACTACATATTTTTTGCAATCCACACTTCAGTTAGGAAAATAAACAAACACTTTGTTTCAAGGGAAATTCTATAAAAATTGTACAATAAAGTTAATATTTTGTACTACACGGGTATGTTCATGACTTACCCGGAATATACAAGGAACATCCTTTGGGTTGGCATGAATTACGTCTGACTCTAAGACAGAAGTGACCGAGAAATGACGATCCCTAGGCAGACAGTGAAACACTCCAGTCATTCCCATATAATATCAAAGTGAGAGATCCACATTTACCATGGGGGAACGTACCTCATATCAATGGCCTGCAGAATGTTTGTATTACTTTGGGGACTGGCATCATACACAAGGATCTTGAAGTCACTTATAATCACATAGGCTCGCTGCCATCCCTTCTTCACTCCAGCTGGCTTGGGTACCTAGGGGCGTGTTGAGTTTTATTTAGATATAGACACAGGACAGCCAAAATCTACTGCTTCAAAGACAGAATTTGTTGAAATATAAGCATTCTTACGAAAATGACAAAGCACACGGCAACTATGGTAAAATATTTTAAATTCTGGTTAAAGTCTATGAGCAATACAAACAACAAATACTGGCAAGAATAGCCAGATACAAATCCAAAATCAAGACATGGAACCAAAAGAATAATAGTGGTAACAAACCAAGGTCCAGGCAGGCAGCAGACAAGCAGTAACAATCAGAGGTGGAGGACAGCAGGAGGCACAAGTAGTCAAAACAAGCAGGTTCAATAACAAGCAGTACAGAGGACAAACAAGCAAGTTGACGCTATTACAGGCAACAAGTGAAGGACACCAACAGCCTAATAAACCAGTAACCAATGCCAACAGCGGATCAATCGAGAGTGGACAAGTAATGTCTAGCACCCGAGTCACATAGAAATATAAAGGCAACCAATGTAAAGTGTCTATAGACACTGCCAGTGTTCCTATCCCAGTCTCTTTCCATAATCCCACCCTGCATTTGTTTAATACATTGGTAGTCATATTTCCGACAGAAGAAATACCAACACTTATTCTGCAGATATGAAAACGCAGACAGGCTAAATGCCGGTATTTCAATTTCCCCGACCCAGATAAAATACCGCCGGCAGTAAGTAGTCTTAAAAATAAATGTAAAAAAACAAACAAAAAAAACAACAAATAAAAAAACACCTGTCCTCCTTCAACCAGCTCTAGGCTTAGCCAGCTGGGATTGGTGGCACTATAGCAGTGAAACCCGTAGCAGGGGGTCCCCCTGCCATGATGCCAACTAGCCCCAGCACGGGGCTGGATTCTCTAAGGTGGGGGGGGGGGGGGCGCGCATGTTTGTTTTTATTGTGACGTTTATAAGACTGCTCACTGCCAGTGGCAGCCAATAGACCCTGCTGGCAGTGCAGATTTAATGTCAACTTTTAGGGATCACGATGTCAGTATTTTATCTGTGTTGGCGAAATTGAAATACAGGCATTTAGCCTGTCCTCCTTTACACGTCAGCAGAATTAGTGTCAGGATGGGTAGGAAATCCCGATGGAAGAAATACTGTTTAAAGTAATAAAACTGGAAAAAAAAAAAAAAATAGATTCCTCAAAGCATTTTGTCAAAAACCTTTAATTCAATTCCTTAACTTCTAGGACAAGTGCATACCATGTAAGTCCCACTGAGAGTACACGGGAAGCCACATTGTAGTGGAAGTGCCAGGTTTGGCTGGTCTTGCAAGAGGGAAAACAATTAGTTGACCAGAATAAGGTAAAAGAACCTAAAACCGTATTATTCGCATTCACTTCAAGTTACACATCAGATTTGATGGTACAAAATATTAACCACAAGGGCTAGGAAATGCGTAGTTCAGTCAGCACTGACACGTAAGTGACTGGTGGGTTGTATTTGGACTGTTTATAGAAGAGGGGAGAGGGGTATGGTACAAACACACATGGTTAAGCTACATTTTCAGTTTAGAGAGTTTCAAAAGAGTAAATGAGCTGTGTAGAGCACCATGGAATTTTTCCACTTCATTAATAAAATGCAATAAGAATTATAATCGTCACAATAAACCAACCGATAAGAAGCCTTCGAAAGCTGTGCCGCTGCCAGTGACTGGATCCACTCCAAGAATCTTCCTATTCTGACCAGGAGGGGATGGGCAGATGTTGGCACCCTCAGAGCAGGACACATGGCACCTGTAACCACACACTACAGAAACATAAGCGTATTATTTCTATTCAACGAGATCACAGCAGCAGACAGTAAGAGACCAGTCTTTTCCCTCACCTTCACAACACACTCCTTGCCTCGCCAATCCAACCATAACAGATGTGCAGCGCATGCATTTTGTCGGTGATGTAAAGTTTTTCACTTTGAATGTGTGTGACTTGGGCTGTTACAACAAATTCAAATAAAAAATTAAATCACACACACACAACACACGTTTCAAATATAGCTAATAAAACCAATGTAACTGGTATATCCAAGACTATAAGGCAGTTAATTGCTAACACTTGCCTCTGCACAAACAGCACAACCTGATGGGAAAATATATATTTGCAGCTATACCTTTGGAACACAGAACACAAGGACAGCATTGGTCATTTATATTTTCTAATTGCATACATTATGGTGTTAAAACACCCATTATGATTCATCAAAATTAGATATTTCCCTTCATTTCAAATGGTTGTAAAAATGGGTAATACTCATCTACCCAGTCATTTACCTTTGGCAAGACAAAGTGAAATTGTAATTGCTTCTATTACAGGGAGATAGGATAGGACCAGGTATCTAAGTTGTCGCTTAGAAAATACATCAAAAATAAGAAAGCACAAACCAATTTTAGAACATGGACCTCAAACCCTTCCAAGTACATTAAATATATATATCTGAAAAATAACACAATGTTCATTAGGCTAGGCCAGTCTATACCTTGTCCGACGCCTCTTCTATACATTCTGTGACTCCTGCAGACCTCCTGTTGGCTTTATTTTTCACAGACTAGGCAGATAGGGAGAGAAATTAAACATTATACAGTGTATTGTGAATAGAAGCAGTATACAAGTATAAAATATATATTTTGTATAATTATGCAATTGAGTTGACAGTGATTACATTTCAGGGAATCATACAACCCTGGAGGTTAAATAAAAGGTTGTTCCCAAAATGTTTGTTTGCTGTGGACTTGGTATCAATAATATAAAAATAACCTATCTGCAACTATATATCAAAAAAGATTAGACACTAGGGCTAAGGGAATGTCCTGCTTGTTTCCTACACTTTGGAAAATATAGGCGCTTTAATATTTTGTCACACTGGCAGAGAAAAACAATTAAATGCTGGTAAATGTGGTATAGTGACCACCCCCCACCACCTCCCCACAGTCGCTTATGGATTCAAAATCACTTTGTTCCAAACTCCCCATACGGATAGCTTTCCACACCGGGAATTTAAAGCCAAGAGATGTTAGGTCCATGACACAGCTTAATTTCAGTGGTTACCTTTGGGACAAATGTTATATGCAGAAGGCTGCCATTAGACTTTCATTGGGAATATACGTCCAACGTAGGACAAATTCATCATCAAAATAAATATAAGAGTTTTAGATACATAGTTTTATGAAGATGCATATAGCCTATTCCAAAGTGCAATCAATCTATGCTGCTAAAACATTGGAAATCTGCTAACAACTTTCTGAAGTCACATTTATGTGCATGACCAGACAGCCTTCATACAGGCCTTCTCTAGGACAATTCCTTAACAAGAGTCTCTATTTGTGTTTTCAATTTAGAACTGCCTTATATATTGTTTCCTGTTCCCTCAAGTTATTTTGAAGTGGGTGGGGCAAAAAAAATTTGTAGCCAATCAGAGCATTAGAACTTTCAGTTAACAGATGACTTTGTGAAGAAAAACCAGCAGAACTGTGGATCATTCTATAGCTGCTCTGTAAAGGGCTACACAACTTGTATCCAGCAGTTCTAGGGACACTTTGCTGCTAAGCTGGTGCATTGACACAGGTTATATAAATTAGATTGTACGCTCCTCCGAGCAGGGCCTCCTCTCCTTCTGTTCTCCACCACCTTAACTCTGCTCTCCAGCTCCTTGTCTCCTCCGTGAGGTCCTCCGGCCCCTGTCTCTACCCCGCTGGGGGCTCTCACCTCTAATCTAGCTGTTCATTGAGCTTCTGAGTTACTGTGATTTCTGTTAACTGTACTGTGCTGTCTCACCCTGTATCGTGCTTCTGTCTGTCCCTGTACGGGGCTATGGATACCTAGCGGCGCCCCATAAATAAAAAATAATAATAATAATAATAATAAATAAAATCTACAGCTAGCCTTGTTCTACAATCCCCATCATGTCATGCTTACTGAATTTATCAAATTATTAATTTTCAACAAATGCTACTTTAAGTTAGTGTATAACAATGGATGCCATTTGTACCCTCTAAAATACTGACTAATATTAATTTGATTGTACAGTTGGTCAATACTGAAAGCCAGGGACATTTCCAGGCTATCTCCACTCAATAAACACACACTAACAAACTACATAAACATATACAAAAACACCCAACCACACTAGAGAATTAACTATATATTATGATCAAGCACAAACCCTATCCATAATGTAGTATGTACAAGTCCACATTCTCAAATTTACATAAGTGTGCTCTCGCAGTAGCGAATTCAATCTCAAAATGACCAAGAAGAATGAAAACAACTATTGAGGAAACAAACAACTGCAGCACCTCTACTCGATAGTAATCTTTCTTCTTCTTTGTGGTTTGATACATAAAATGTGTTAAAACTTGTATATGAAACTTAATTGGAAAACAAAAAAACCCTGTTTGCTCATGTTCTCAGTTATTTTTATGGCCTTTCGTGATTTAAGTATGTTTTTGGTTCAAATCTCCGTTTGCCATTTAATTTTTAAGTGTTTTTATACTTGCTCAATTCATCTGTTCCTAAGAAACAAGGGCTGCGATTGAGTCACATCGCTTTTTGGAAAGTGTTCTATAGTGGACTGCATAGCAGTCAGTGTATTTATAGTATATGCTAAACGTTATTGGTGCAACTAACACCTATTCTAAAAAGAGACCTAAAACAATTTGTAACATCGTTTAAGAGGTTTGCTATAGATGAATCATTTCCAAACTTTGCGGTCACTCCATTGTGCGGCTTTCTGCGTAGGACTTCAAAGCAGAGCTAATGTGAAGTTAAGCACTTCTCATGTAATACAATGTATACACTGAACACTGACCAGTTCATCTCATACTTACATCAGTTCTGTCTCCCCGTCTCAAGATGACATTGCTTAGAGCCTGGTCCGAGTGGTCTGCAGTGACCAAATCCTTCTGTTGGAGCAATTACAGCAATCAACATTAAAGCAAAAAAAAAAAAAGTTAGCCTAGTTATTCTATTATTAGTCTTTTTGCATAAAGAAACACTGCTATTTGCATGTGTCTGATATATATATATATATATATATATATATATATATATATCAAAACACACACACACACACAAGTTAACCCGTGCATGATACTCATGCATTCTAGTCAAATCAAGCTACTTAAGGTGTTAAAAAGGTTCTTGTCATGCATTTGGGCCATAGCCCAGGCCTCAACCACCAACCACTCCCCACTGTCACCCCCGGCAACCACCAACCACTCCCAACTGTCACTTCTCCTTCAAGAAATATATATATATGATTTTTTTAAATCTTTATAAACACTTTTAACAATTAACAAATTAAATTAACAAATTAAAAACATCTTAGTATACCAAATTTCAGCCCTTTCTGAATTTTTTTTCCATACACACTAAGAATTTAGTAGGTCAGTGTATAACTCTGCCCAGCAGGTGGCGCTGCAGCTTGGTTTTATTTTTCCACACACACACACAGACAGACTAACACACGCCACTAGACATTTATATTATAGATAGAGATAGAGATAGAGATAGAGATATATATATATATATATCATACACACACAATGTCATGTTACAGGGTTTGCTTGATCAAATACAATGAGGAACTGCCACTAATAGTCTGTGTTCTCATAGCTCATAGCCCATTGCTTGGGCTGATGACCGGTGTACTTGCAGCAAACTTTATAGTTCCGTTCTGAGTTCCAATTGAAAAACAATGGAAGCTCAAAGCGCAAGACCCCTGACAAACTGGTGAGTGTATAAATGTTGTAGCCAGGGGACCAAGAACAAAAGTCTCCTTTATAGCCCAGTTTTTAAGTAAAGACAGTGTACACTTGCCTTACACTGAATATTGTTCAGCAAATATATTTTGCATTTGATGTAAGCATTTGTGATCAAGATGTATTTCTATTACATGGACTTCACAAAATACTTCCAAGTCTCAAAGGAAGTAACCACTGATGAATGTGGTTATATAGAGAAGCATACCAAAGCCGCATTCCCAAATCAGAGAAAGCCAACAGAAATGTAAAGAAGCTTAGTTCAATTCAAATGAGTCTAGGTCATGAATACCTCAGATCGGAAAGACAGGAATGGGATGAGAGAACGCTGCGGCTTGTTTTCTGAAATACAGAATACCCATAATGATGACATGTTGGACTAATTACGGTTTGGTTGTAAAGATATATTTATATGACCACCATTTTATCACAAATACTACTCAACCTATTACCTGCTGTCCCCTTGGACTTCGCTTCCTCTCGTAACTTCTCTAATTCTGCTCTCAACTTCTTGTTTACATCATCTGCCTCCTGTAATTTCCTGTTTTAAAAAAGAAAATGGAACCATAAAACACCCAATGCAATTTACATCTTACAATTCACACCTCATTTATGTTGAGAGAACACAGAAAGATTTTAGAGACACAAAATGACTTTACGTTTGATAGTGGTTTTGTATATGCAGAGGGGGCAAAATTCTCCAACGCTTGTCAACCTTTTTATAGGCTGGTGGGAAGAACTCTGCGCCCTTTTCAACACCGTGTATCACCGGTTTAATAGATACTCTCTGAAAGGGTGGACTGCCTTGGTCTGATTTCAGAAGACCGGTGTTGTCTGGAGGCCACGGTGCAGGTGCCTCTGGGGGAGAGGGCCCAGAGGTGCCCTAAACATGCACTGGTGGTGAGAACAGGAACCCTTGACCTTGAGTAAGGCACGAGCACAATGAACTCACTAACCTTACATCATTTTTTTATTTCTTGGTTTTCCGTCAGAGAAATGGATTTTATGGCAAGTAATAAAATTCTTTTATTTCATTCTGAAAATATGAATAATTAAATGGAAATATAGAGAGAATCTACTTGAAGTGATAACAAACTAGGATCTTTTCACCCAAGAAAGTAGAATACGTGATAAGGAGATACTTGTGAACGGAAATGAAATGGGTAAATGTATGCTATATAAATAATAGTGATCGACTTACAGAACCCATTGAGGAAGTCGCCATCTGGGACAAAATGCGTTTGAAAACAAATTACAACATTTGTTCCTCAGTTTGTACCATATTTACTATTATATTATTTCACAATTACTTTGTTATTCATAAATTATTTTTATTTAATTGGGAATAGAAACACAGTTGATTGACATTCGGTAAAAACACGCATCATTTTGAACTATTAATTCCATATCTACAACTACTTTTTATAGATCTTACATTTACCTATTTCTTTTTATTATATACAAATATTTAATTATCTCTTATGCAGAAATATATTCTAGTTTGTTATCACTTCAAATAGATTGTCTCACTATATATATTTCATTATTTCCTTTTGCTTATGGAAAAAAAACATTACTGCTTAACTAGTTTATCCCACTTTATATTCTAATACATTTCTATATGTTTTATCTTTTTCTTTTCAATTTTCATGGGAAAGCAATAGTAATTTGCCTAACTTATACACACTGCTGGTTTATGTTTCTTTTTCATAATTTAATTTTATCCATTTGTTTAAATATTACCTTACACAGTGTTATATTTATCTATTCAAAAAGATCATTTCCCCCAATAAGGAACAGGACCTGCTACACTACACCTAAGGAGTGAAGGCAAGGCATCAAAAAGAAAATCTACTGTGACTCCACATCCAAATTCCGCAGCAACAAACACCGGTTAGACACCAACTTCACAGTCCGCACCTGTCAGTGTCAAGGCTTTCGGACTTGAGTCTATTCAATTCCTCCTGGATGGTCTGCTTGGCTCTTATTTCTGCATCAAGGGCAGACTGAAGTTCTAGGCGCCCTGAAGCTTCTAGTTTCTGCAGCCTACGTGCTTTCCACTGCGTTTCCTAGAAACAGAGAAAAATAAAAGTTCTCGCAATCCAGATGCTCTATAGACATTATTCCAGACTAGCTGACACAATTTAAGCCATCAAATAAGGGAGCCCTAGATTTAAATGACCTAGTTGAATAAGTTCACCATGACTAGCTCAAATTGTCTTCCAGCCAAACACAACCAATGGGCTTTCATTTTTATTTTACCTGTAGAAAAACAATTCATACACAACCACCGTTTCTCACCACTGTCTTGCTGGATGGTGTTTGACCACCAGAACTCTTCAGTGCTTCCAACTCTTCAGTCATTCTGACTGATAAAGCTTGTAGATAAATACGGGACTGTTTCTCATCATTCACCCTAAAATTAAAAAAAAGAGGAAACAGATGAGCCTGTATAAATTATATTGCCAACTGTGGAGATGCAGCATAAAGAGAACCCTTTGGTGGCACAGTGTTCCTTGGTCTGCACAGACCGGGACCTGTCTGGGGGCCCTTGCCTGTCTATGTAGTTGGAGTATCCACCAACCTAGTGTGGTAACACCCATTTTGGTTTGTTTCTGTATTGGGGCCCGAAATTCCTCTGGGCGGCCTTGTACGCAGGCGATACTAGATTTCCGCAAAAGTGCATAGGTTTACAGGGCAAGACGGAGACATTTGTAGTGAAGGATTTGGACAAACTGAGGATGTTCTTTGCCAAGTACAAATTAAGCAAATCTAGTTTCTCAGAGGGGTGCAAACGAAATTCAAAAAAGGGATGGTGGGGGGCGAATGGTTAGGTGCGTTTCTTGCTGTGAGGGAGTGTGTATTGCCATATACATCAACCCAGTGTTTAAGGAGATTGGAAATCAGGTCTTGTACTACACTTTTCATGAGAAGCATATACACCTTTTAATTGCCTGCCAGAGGAGAGGCTTATTTCTACTCAAACTTTGCCCAATGTAAAAAAACAAAACAAACACACAAAAGTGACACATCAGAAAAGCTGAGGGGCCTACCTTATATTATTACTTTAAAGCCATAAAGAAGTATCAATTTAGAAAAAAAAACACAGAAAGTTTAGTTTAATGAAAGGGCTGGTTCTAAAAAGGTAGGAAGTTGGAAAAAAAATCAAAGCGGTGTAGTGTGCAAAAGTGTGAACATTGCAATGAAAGTCCAGCTCCCCATAAACCTAAGCACGCTTCTAATTTGCACTGGAGTTTCTCAGGAAAGTATGTGCGCCCCTTGAAGTGTACTGGGCGGACTATCTAGACTCACCAGGGCAAAATTAAGGCTTTTTACAGGGCGCATTCGCTTTGTAAATTGGATACACAGTGTCAACACATATATTTTCTTATTGACATGAATTTAGAACACAGAAGCAACAGGAATGTGATCTTAAAACACTACTTAAAGCCTAAAAGGCCATTGCTATCAGATGTCCCTTTCGAACATAGATAGTACCCATTTTGGGGGTCTATCAACAAGATTATGTCAAGGATGTAGACCACATAGCTACAACTAGGCCACTGTGCTTTATAATGTTATCTTTTGGCGATATCTTAACTTAAGTTCTAGTTTAATTAAAAAGAAAAAAAAAAAAAAGTCAACTGACAAAGAAGATATTGTAAGGGGCACAGCAAAGGGCTCACCATTGGAGAATGTCTGTGATCTGTGCTTCCCAATTGGCTAGAGTCTCTCTTTTAGTTTCCAACAATCGGACTTCTTCTTCTAATCGCTTCTGAGAGATGGAATTCTTTTCTGATGCTGCAGTTATCTAGAGAACGAAATTTTAAAGAGTTAGACAGTCTGTCTTATATCAGGATAAAAATAATCAAAGCCTGACCCGGAAAATGGAGATGGACAATAATGAGATGAACACAAAAAAAAATAAAAATAAAAAATAATAATCATAATAAAAAAGCTCTCTAGTGTGTAATCTCACCCTCTCCAGATCCTCCTTAAGTTTCTTGTTATCTTCCTTAAGTTGATTTTTCTCTCGCTCATTTGTCTTCTGGATTTCCTGAAGTTCCTCCTCTTGCTCTCGAGCACTGAATGGTGAAAGAGAAATATAGTCTGCAAACAAGTTTTAACTCAAGAGAGAAAGACCATAAAGAGAGTGTCTTATACAGATAAAAAATAATTACAAATGAAGATAATGTGTGAGAACATAGGATGGGAATTTATGCAAACATTAAACATTAAAAACAGTAATTAAAACCACAATTTAATAAAATAAGAATATTACTATTCAAAAATTGCCAGCTACCTGTCATTTCTTCTTTTACCAATGGCCTCCTGCATTCCCTCCACTTCATGTTTCAATGATATTAGTTCCTCCTCCTTCTCTCCAAGTTCTCGGCGAAGCAATTTGGTCTCGTTGGCATGTTCTGTCTCCCGACGTGCAGACTCTTCTCTCAGTTGGGAGAAGTCTGTTTCCATTTGTTGTCCTCGCCTCTCAAGTTCCCTTTTCAGCTGGATCATCTCAGAAGTATGGAGTGAGCCACTGATGACCGGAGAAGCTACAGCCTGCTGTGTCTGAGCATTGACAAACCAGAGTTCCCAGTTACAGATGGAGCAGACTATAGTGCACCACCGAGCAGATGTCACATCATGTTACTCATCACACGTCAAAAGACATCATGTACTGAAAACTTGCAGAATGACCAACAAACAATACACCCATTACCTTTACTGCTACCAGGTCCTCCAACGTCTGGCTGGCCAATGCCTCGCTTCTCTCTACCAATTTCTTTTGTCTCTCCACTTCTATGGTTAAATCCTCCACTAATGATTCAGCCTACAAAAAGAAAAAGAAAAACATAGTAATAGTTAAGTGCTATTTTGATACTATGATATATATTAAAACCCAGGATATCCACAAGGCACATAGCGCCCATACATGACAGATAAGAGTGCCACATCCACGCTGTCCATGACAGCTTTGTACCATTTGATTTACCGGCTGCATTTGCCAGTTGACAAACTGCCACTATTTTCATATGTCCACAGTCTACAGCCATCAAAAGGTGTAATTGTGTTTACGTGTATACTAATTTCACACAGCTATAACTTAGACATTACTAATTCTCTTACAGGATTCAAATCAGGTCTTTTTTTTTCAGAATACAGAAATAAATATAGAATATAATAAAGATATGGACCTGTTCATCCCACATAAAGATACATTGGCATCTTTAAAACAGCAATGATGTATGTATATAGCTGATATAGTGGTAAATATTTAACTAACTTTTCAATACATTTTCAATCCATTCCTACAAAAACCCTAAACTACCAGAATGCTGCAGAATAAGTATTCTCATCCTAATACATAAAATGAATAGGACGTATCCATTCCTTTTTCATGTGTTGAATCATGGAAACCGGTCTACTTCAATGTTTACAGATTTATTTTCCACGGTATGAAAAAAATAAAGGTTCTGGCTATACCGAGCAGTCATTTCTCACCTCCCTTCTGCTGGCCTCCGCTTTATGCAAGTCCTTTCTCAGTATCCTCACTTTCTCTGCAAATGCTTCTACCTCATCTTCCTTGTCTTTCAGTCTGCGAGACAGGCGTCCGTTTTGAGTATTCAGACCTTCACACCTCTCCTCCACCCCACGTAGCTCCTCCTGAAATCTCCTCTGCTTCTCCTGAGCAACCCTCAGTTCCTCCCCTTGATAGTTCAGCTGCTCCAGCACTTCAGAGAGCTCCTGAGGAAACAATGCAGAGTAATATGGGCGAATCAAGCCTTACATAATGACACAAAATAAGGATCAAATATTTGAACATTTAAAAGCAAAGGATAGTATGTTTTTAGTAAAGGATGTCAAATTTGTGCCACTATACTGTCCAGGAAGCATCCACTTCTTACCTTGGTACATCGATCTTTCTCTTGCCTGAGTGCCTTGATTTGTTTCTCCAGGGCCTGGATTTGAGTTGCTGATATGGTCTCCTGCTCTGTGGATTTTTCTAGGAAGATAAGCCAGTCATAGTCATTTAAAGTTTTTTTTCTAGATCTAATAATTAGCAATAGGCTTTGCACAGGCCAATCCTGTCACAAGGCAACACATGCAGATTCCTAAAGCCCAAACCAGTTACCATAACTAGGCAACACATGCTGATTCCTAAAGCCCAAACCAGTTACCATAACTAGGCAACACATGCAGATTCCTAAAGCCCAAACCAGTTACCATAACTAGGCAACACATGCAGATTCCTAAAGCCCAAACCAGTTACCATAACTAGGCAACACATGCAGATTACTAAAGCCCAAACCAGTTACCATAACAAGGCAACACATGCAGATTCCTAAAGCCCAAACCAGTTGCCATAACAAGGCAACACAACATCATTCTAGAAACTGCTTCAGGATTACAGATTGACCTTGACACCTAACTCCCCTGCCTCATTATTGATACACTGTGTGGATTTATCATTTCAAAAACCGTTCTGCAGCATATGACCTGAGGCCGTCATCTAAAATACCCATACAATACAACATGTGAAGTAAGAGGTACTTGAGAGTTCAAGTTATATGTATAGAACAATCAATTAAAGGTTCCAGAAATAAGTTGTGGAGTGTCCAAGAATATCTTAATAGAACGCACAGAATTATTGGCACATACCTGCTACTTTCTTCTTTAGAATTTCCATTTCTGTTTTCAGCTTCTGAATCTCATGGTCTTTGGCAGTGATCTCAGAGTGTGATATATGGGGCTTCTGCACAATGTCTACAAGAAGGAAAGATGCTGAATATCTACTAAGCACATCATATGTTTGAAATAGAAACAGATGTGGGCAGCACGGTGGTTAGCACTTCTGCCTTACAGCACTGGGGTCATCATCATCAATTTATATAGCGCCACTAATTCCGCAGCGCTGTACAGAGAACTCATTCACATCAGTCCCTGACCCATTGGAGCTTACAGTCTAAATTCCCTGACACACAAACAGACAGACAGACAGAGAGAGAAAGACTAGAGTCAATTTGATAGCAGCCAATTAACCTACTAGTATGTTTTTGGAGTGTGGGAGGAAACCGGAGCACCCGGAGGAAACCCACGCAAACACGGGGAGAACATACAAACTCCTCACAGATAAGGCCATGGTCGGTAATTGAACTCATGACCCCAGTGCTGTGAGGCAGAAATGCTAACCACTTAGCCACCTTGGGTCATGAGTTTAATTCCCGACCATGGCCTAATCTGTGAAGGTTAGGCCATGGTATGTTCTCCCCGTGACACTCCAAAAACATACTAGTAGGTTAATTGACTGCTAACAAAATTGACCCTAGTCTGTCTGTGTGTATGTGTGTGTTAGGGAATTTAGACTGTAAGTTCCAATGGGGCAGGGACTGATGTGAGCGAGTTCTCTGTACAGCGCTGCAGAATCAGTGGCGCTATATAAATAAATGGTGATGATGATGATGATGCACCATAAGAGTAGTTTACCTGGAATGTGGTCTTTGTCTTGTCCCAGTCTGGTCCCTATTTCATTATTGACTACGCAGCTCATCAGCGTCCCTCTGTCTGATAACGAGCTACATTTATATCACAAACACATGAAAAAAATATCAAACAAAACATTTTGTTGGTTGTCGTCTCTGGTGTGTAACACCAATTCTTTAAAACGCTCCAAGCTCTCTTAAAAACAACACAAAAGTAAAGAGAGTAGAGATCTCAAACAGCATATCGTATAAAACACATATGGAAGAAGAATTTATCGATTCATATTGCGGCCATGACGACCAAACATTTAGGGGGGTATTCAATTGTTAGCGAGATCAGGGAGCTGCGAGCTGAAATTCAGCGAGATATTAACGGTAATATTTTTGGAGCGCAAGTATTTCAGCGATCTCGCTAACAATTGAATACCGCCCTGTACTTTAGATTTAATTAGTTTTAACATGGTCATATAAAATAAGAAATAATTCATCTAATAAGACAGAAATGTTTGTGTGATGAAAAAGTAAAAAAGATAAAAAACAATGGACCTTAACAAAAGTGATAAATGCAACTAATAAAACAGACTGCTCAGTATACAAACCAGTTGGATGTAAATGTAAATCCTACAAAAGGAAGTAGGTGTGCCGCAAACCCATTGTGGTTATTTGGAGGTAATGTTTCCTGGAAAAAAAAATGTAACATTTTAATTGAAGATAAATGCTCTAAAAGTAGTAAAATTGTTCAATCCATAACATTTACTCATTTAACTAACAAATAGAAACAGCGCAGTGTAAATGTAACTAAATGAAATTCCTGTCTTCTGAATTTAGAGAGAAAATCATATATTGAATGGGACAGAATAAAGACATGGGGGTATATTTACTAAACTGCGGGTTTGAAAAAGTGGAGATTTTGCCTATAGCAACCAATCAGATTTTATCTGTAACTTTATAGAATGTACTAAATAAATGATAACTACAATCTGATTGGTTGCTATAGGCAACATCTCCACTTTTTCAAACCCACAGTTTAGTAAATAAACCCCATGGTCTGCTAAGGTTTATGTTTACACCAGCACGAATTTTACACAGTTAAAAATTAAACCATGACCAACCGAATTTTTCAAAGACTCATCATCCACATCAAAGTTGGAGGTGTCCGACGGGCTGTCCACCTCAGGGATGTAGGGTGGAATAGCTGTATGTAGGTTATGCCAATCTATTCCACTAAAGAAGGAATGTTTCTTGAAGTCATCGACCCCACCTCTACCGAGGCGCTTCTCTTGCCGGCAGATAAGGCGTTTGATGAGATCCTTTGCATCATCTGAGACATCTGTAATGTCAGGTGGAAACTGCAGATGTTCCTGCGCCAAGAGTGTAAAGAATTAACAGGCAGCTCTTACCAACATGGTCTAAACAATATATCTTACATTACAAAATTTGTAAATATAACAGAACAACAAAACCTACACATGTAACTGTTCCAGTTATCAAATTCAGATTTCGTTTTCATGAACGTAGAATGAGTTTAGAATGATCAGCTCTATCCAGCTAACTACTACATCCCAGAGGACTATGTTTCTGAACTCATAACATGGAAGAATGTAAAAAAAAATGCAATATTTACAAAAAAGTTGTCAATATTTAACCATACCTATAACAGTCTTTCAGTTTTGTCGATCCGTTTTCTTTCAGCCTTACTTTGCTGGTCAGCCCTAATGCTTCTTTGATACATATTTCCCATTCCCTCATCTGTACTCCTTTAAAATGCCCTTTCCGATCTGCTTTTTATTTACTCTTCCTTACTTCTTACTCACTCTCTCTCCTACTGTACCCCCTCATATTAACCAGTTTAAACTGCATTGTAGGATTTCCCTACTAGCCCCAGAGTTGCCTTCCCATACTTTACCTACTTATTTTAAATATTCTTTTCCCTCACTCTCTCATCCCTTTCCTCGCCTTCTCCTTCAACTCTTACACCATCCAGTACATCTATTTTCCACTTCCTGTCTTACATCATTTGCTCCCTCTAAAATCCTTCACTTTTTTTATTTTTTATTAATAGATCTTCCTTAACTTTCCTCCTTGGTGCATCATGCATATACCTCGTGCACAGTTCACAATAGTACACCTGATTAAATTCACCCCTATTTTATTTGTTCCTCTCTACTTTTATCCCATTCCAGTCTTCTTTTAAGATTTCCCTTATTTTCACCCATATTTATTAATCCATTCACCTCTCCAACACTCATTGCAGCTACGGTTTCTTCTCTTCAATCAACTAAACTCAATCCTCTCCTCCTCTCCCTTATTTAGGACTCCATAACCATTATTATCTCCTCCCTTAAACATTCAATCCCTCTTATCTGCATCTAATTACATACTCGGTCTCCCTCTTTTCCTTTACACATCACACATATCTCCTGTACTTATCAACCCAATTGTCTATTTTTGCCTCTTCAAAGGCGGATTATCAAATCTATAATTTACAAGCAACTTCCAAGAGTCACCGTTGCAGTTGCAGCCAGGAGGCAAATATATAATTGCCTTATAAAAAAAAAGAATCTTTGTTTGAACGTCCACACGGAACAATCAATAAATGTGTAATAGTATCCTATATGACTGCCTGCTATTCTTATCCATTATTCAATCCTTTGAGGCAGAGGTGCAACACCAATAAAAATGTATTAACCTCTGTTAATCTATGTCAATCCTAACAGCAGTGTATACTGCCAGATCAGCACCGCTAATGATCAATGCGGTGTCTAATGAGACAAGGTGATTAACATTTCCTTTCGGTCTGAACAGAATACCATTCTTTTAATGAGACATCCTAGGAGGTCATTATTCAGTTCACATCAGACCTTCCTCTCATATCTACATGGTGTTATTTCTGTAATTGGACCGAAGTTACTATTAATATATATAATGCTGCATATCATTCGAAACTGCAATCTGCAGTTCAGACACCTCACTCCAACTCAACCTGCTTCTGACATCCACCTAACAGGATTGCATTATCAGGCTAGAGTCTCTGTTGATGCGATTCCTTTGGGATTCTTGATTCTATTAATTCTGCATCTAACCGCCAAGATTTCTGTCCAAGAGTGCATTCTCTCATCGGTATCTACCCAATGCATTCTATGGTGCTAAGCTACAGTGGCTCCAATTAAAATGATTAGTGGGTTTTGTAATACATATTAACAGAGAGGTTCCTGACAGTTCACCCTAGAGTGCCCCCACTACAAGAGAAACTTTTCTCTAATTTGGTTAAGCATATAAGTGTAAAATCACAAACCCTGTTGAGGTTATAATGTGCCAGCTTAGATGGTGATACAGATATCTACATGCATTACAAGTCTAAATCTGTACTCGAAATGTTTTCTAGAATTCAAAGTGGCAAAGGAGTGACCAAGAGAGAGTGACCTGTAAAGACTAGGACTCATGGAAATTCTATATAAGCAGGACAGGAAAGCAACAAACAAAATGAAAAGGGGATACACCGCGCTTCCTTTGTAATATATAAAAGAATGCTGCCTTCACAGGAATACATTGTATCAAGGGGGGGTCCCTTCCCCTAAATAACCAAATACAAAAAAATATAAGGAGCGGTATTGCCTGGCGCAAAAAGTATAAAGGGTAAATGTGAATAATTAAAACAAATATTTATTTGTAAGGTAAATACATCAAAATTGGTCCGGACCAAAATCCGGAACCGTGTGGAGAAGCATCGGACTCAAAGTACCCGGACGTCTCGTAGAGGAACTATCCCGGAGGCAACTGTGTATGATCCATATTAAGTGAGTGACTGCTCTATTGAATATCGGTAATGACTTTTCAACTCTTGCATCCCATTAATAAAAGTGGTCTCTTTGTCTACCTAAACCATCCTTATTCACCCGGCTAGGTTCTTTTAGAGAGGACATTTATTTTGGAAATGCTCTAAATGGACAGGTGATGTTCTGGACTTCTTGGATCCATCATCCCTCATATATGGATTATACAAGTGTATTAATTCCTGGTTAAGTTTTGGTCCAGAGCAATTTTGATGTATTTACCTTACAAATAAATATTTGCTTTAATTATTCACATTTACCGTTTATACTTTTTGCGCCAGGCAATAGCGCTCTTTATATTTTTTTGTATTAGGACAGGAGAGCATAGCATTTGAATTACCTCATGATTCATTATTTTTCCATATGTCTCTACAAGGGACTCGGCATAGAAAGGAGTTTCCCCAAAGAGAAGTTCATACATGGAGACTCCAAGAGACCACCAGTCACACTCGGTCCCATACTTCCCCTTGCCGTCTTCCATGGCCTGTAGTATTTCTGGTGAAATATAATCCGGGGTGCCAACAGCAACGGATGACTCCACCTACAAGAGCAAACCAGAAGGCAACAGTGAATCGTTTCCATCAGGTAGAGACCCATTCTAAAATGAAGCAGGGCCATCAGACAGCAGGATTTGAGTAGACCAGAGGTGTAACTGTGAATTCTGGTGCCCTGGGCAAGCAGTTTTAAGCCAGAAATACAACCTTCAAGCTGTGTAACTAATCACAGAGCCACAATACTTTCTGCTCGGTATAACACTTCTCTGTGCTACTTGGTGAGCAGAACTTGGTGCTTACTTCACCGACTGTGCTAGACTTGATTGTTGTGTTTTGATAGAAGATATGACATATAAAGGCAACATATTTACACACTGGAAGAATCTGTGTAACTCCCAAAATAACAATCAATGGACCCGATTGTAGTAAACTTAGTCTCAGGGAAAGCAAATTGTGCAAAGTTAGAAAACAATTTTGGCTAGCTTAGTACAGGTGTAATATGGGTAAAGAGAGACTGTAGCCTTTTGCAGTCTGAAGGTTAAAAATCTGAGATGAGGCATGTAACAAGGAGAGCACTGTAAGGTTCAGTGCTGGACCCCATTCTGTTTAAGTTAATGAACTATGTGACAAAGCAGAAGGTTTATTAGACCATATATGTTGCCTTATAATACAAAGATTTGTAACAGGATTAAAACGACAAATGAGAATAGTTCGATAATTCGTTAGTTAAGATAGTAAGTTTGTTAGTTTTGTTGGTTAGTTAGTGTGATAGTTAGGTTTTTAGATATCTGGGTGATTGATTTCTAGATTCTGGATGTCTAGTCCTTTTGCTTTTCAGGTTATATGTAGGTTCAGGTTTGAGGTTAGACTCCCCCTTTAGCATACTTCTTTCATACGGATCCAGATTACTGGTATCCTTCGTTCTATTCCATCATTATTATTTTTGCTAGAAAACTTGCCACCTGTGTTTAGTTCTGGCCTCCGACAAAAAAATAAAAAATGTGGCCACTTATATACATATATATCTGTTTTTTAACCTGTACCTCTCGCTTTATCATGTCTCTTTTTGTTAAATTTTTCTCTTTTTGCCACAATAAAAATAAATGTTTGGATAAAAAAAAAAAAAAAAATGATAAATGATTTACCTGTACGTCCATGTAAGGACATGTAAAAACTACAAAGTAAGAAATAATGGACTTTGGGAGAAACAGTATTTGCACAGAAATACAGATAATTTACAGTAAATACACAATGTAGCTAGGTAACAAGTTAGGCTTTAAAAAAATATATAAAATAAAAATAACAGGAAACAGCACATTGACGGTGACCTTGATTCCATTGAACGAATGTTTATTTAGCTCTTACTAACCAGATCAAAATTGTATCAGAGTCAGTATATTAATGCACACATTTTGTCATGAAAGATTCAAGGAGCTTATTTTATGAAGCTTAGGAGGGCATAGGCAAACCGAGGGGGGAGTTTCTAGTGCCTGGAACCCCCCTCCAAGCCTGGGGCACTGTGTAATTGAGGCCTCACACGGCTCTGCTTGAAAAGGGAGAGTTGCGTGCACATAACAGTAGTGCACGCAGCATTGCCCATGTATATTATGGGGATAGGAAGAGTTGGAGAGCAGCCAAGCACTGTCTAATATTATAGTCACGACCCCATGCATGCTGGTCACGCCCACTGGTGGCGTGGTGTGGAAACCCCCCTGCATTTGCCCCTGGAGGGAGAAGAGAAAGGTTCTACAAAACCAATATGGAAAAGCTCAGAACTAATGTTACAAATTACTGCAACAGTATTAAATGATGGAACAAAACAGCACAGAACAAGCAGTATAAGTATTTGGAACACCACCAGAAAACAAATTTAAGCCCTTCTCTCTCTACTTCAGCACTTTTATGTCTGCAGTGGGAGGGCCATATTGCTCAATATGAAGGTCAGGTGCCACAGCCCCATACATGAGCCTTTATGTCAGTTAAAGCCAATAGATACAGATAAGTAACCAGGAACCATCGGTTATGGTTCCTGGCTACCAGATCGCAGTACAGTTTATATTGAATCAGTGGTGGCAAAAGGGGAAACTGGAGACAGGATTTCAGGGTTAAAGAAAAACATGTTTCTATGCCGTATATATCAACATTCCCTTAACAAACATAATTGCCTATTCACACAACTAACCAATTATTTTTTTAGGTACATTTTGGAGTTTCTAATTGGGATAAAGCAACTATGAAAGGAAATACGGAAAAACATTACTTATCAAAATCTGCAGTTAAATGAGTCAATAACTCTGTTGTCAACATTCAATTTTTATGAATGAAATGATGGGAAGCATCATTCCACTCCTTACAGTGATAGAGGTAGGAAGGATAGGTTTATTTAACCAGAGAACTTTTATATATTTCTGGAGAGAATAATCAGTTATTTAAAACTACTTCTTTAATTTCAGATATTGAATAAAATTAAACTACATTACTTTATTATTAGAAAAGTTCAAGAAGTATTTTTTTGATGGTCATTATAAGGTTATTTTCTCTGTCTAGTTAATTAGCACTTTTTGGCACACCAAAACTGCATCAACCTTGTTATTCAAAGGCTACTTTTTAGGTGCATTTATTACAAATATATCACCTGACCCTTGGTGGTGTTTCTCAGGATTTAAAACCGCAATTTCTAACCAGTGTTACATTAAAATTATACAACAGAGGTATGCTGGATAGTTCACAAATTAAGATGTGATAAGGGGAAGAGTTTTAAAAGAAAAAATTGAAGATACATAATAGGGAGTATACCTGAAATCTATTTTAATTGAAATCTATATAAAATAACCAAGATACAAAAATGCTGTTAATATTATTTAAGTGTGTCACAAACAATTAACTAGCAAGAGAGGTGCATCATATAATAAAAAGGTTCAGAATCATGAAAGAATTCATAAATAGCTCATAGCTAAAAGTGTATGTAAGTTATATAAAATTATATATTTTTTTTGCTGATCTTCACATGGTTTTTCATTTTTGACTTCATTCCATTAATGTGCACAATTACCATGCCATCCGGCCTCATCTTCAGACAGGACCCAAAGTCAGCAAGTCGGATATGGCCTTTCATGTCAATGAGGACATTATCTGGCTTTATATCTCTGCAGAGATTACAAACAAAAATAAATATTGAAGATTGCATGGGAAAAAAGAAAATAGCAACATAGTCACAAATTATACTTCTGTCATCTGACTGAGCCAGGGCCGATTTAAGACATTGGTCTGCACTGTCTATTTATGGGGGTAACTCATACTTGTCTACATTTGGTAAGCTGTACCCGGGAGAGGGGCGTGTCTAGAGGACGGGACGCGGCAAGTGCGTCATTGTGGCTCCGCCCCACGCGACAAATATGCCGTTTTGTCGCGGGGGCAGGGCCAAAATGATGCGATTCACCGCGAATCCCGTCGTTTTAGCTCCGCAATTGCGGGATGCGGGAGATTTTCCAGCTCTCCCCGGAGTCCATGAGACCGACCCGATTTCCGGGAGTCTCCCGGACATTCCGGGAGAGTTGGCAAGTATGGGGTAACTCACAAGACAGAAAGAAATGCACCAGTACAAATGTGGATGTGTGAGGTTTTGTATTTTTAGAATCTGGGAGCAAAACCAGAGCACACACACATGCAACATGTATGCTTTTACATTGAACATAGGAAATAATACCAGTTCATACATCAGACCAAAAAGAGGGATAATTTGGAGGGAAGGAAAGTCAGGGAGCTTCCGTTCAGCAGAGGGACAGTTTAAGACTATGGGGATAGTGTTCTAGAGTGAACTAGGTTTATGGGTAGAGCTGAACACCATCACCTTGTACAATACATCAGGATGTCACTGGCACGCTGTCTTACCTATGTACGTAGTTCAGTTGATGTATTGAGTCTATCGCTAATACCATTTCAGCCAAGTAAAATCGGGCCATGTCCTCTGGCAGCCGGTCCTCAAACTTGCTAAGCAGAGTTAACAGATCTCCCCCAACATAGTAATCCATCACTAAGTACTTTAAATGAAATAGAATTTCAGATCATCAGCACATGAACACAATAATAAAAAAGTGCCAACATATTACAGAGCACTGTACATTGAAAGGAGCATAATGAAAAATAAATGTAGATAATAGCAGATTTGTGGCTGCTATCAAAACAAAAGTCTTGGCAGCAATGCGATTCATTACTCTACCTCCTGTTGAGGCAGCAGAATGAAACCATCATCAAGACCCAAGGTAGCAGGTTGAGAAAAATTACTAAATGACAAAATCCCGCCCCATTCAGTTAGTTAGGTGTAGAGGGATTTGCTGTAAAATCATTAGAATAGCTAGAGGTCTTTATCGGTGTCTTTCTGGTTGCTGTTTTTGTTGCTGACCTATTAGGAGACCAACAATCAACAAAGTATCTTACCAAGTAATTCTCGTCATGAAATGCATAATGCAAGCTAGGGATCCACTGGGTGTCTCCTTTCACTAAAACATCTCTTTCTTCACGAAAACAAGCAGTCTGCAAAACACGGATTGGAACAAAAAACACAGTATTTAAAAGAGAACATACATGTATTTTGCACTATATACTACCTTACAAATAAATGCCCAAAGAATAGCCAAGGAGGGATCGTTTGAATACGGTTTTTTTTCTCTTTTTAGAAATCCTATTACGTACAGTACATAGAACATAGCTGCCTACTCTACCACAATGTCCGTGAAACTCCCGGACTCCCTGTACCTACTGTACTACATGAAAATGGCTACCACTCTTATAAATGGAGACAGGTGTTAATACAGTATTTCGATTTAATGCTACCTCTAGATAACTATCCTCTCATACTGTCCTACATAAAGAATAAAACAATAAGATTTGGTCCCTTTTTTAACACGATGAAGATCTGTACTACAAGAAAATGGCCACCATTCTCCAGTATTTACATATACCAGTAAGTACATTTACACACATCTATAATTACATATTTTATATTTCTTTAATAAGTTATTAGAAGACCAAAATGTATTTGTTTGTCTTGCTAGAAAGATTTTTGATAGTTAGAGCTTGATAAACAGATTATAAATTCTTTATGTGTTAAAACATGTATCGCAATTTTCTTTTTCCATGCATGGGAGACATTAATATTTACCAAGTAGTGGTGCAGTAATTTACATGGGGTAGATAGATTTATGTTTTAGCTTGAATTTTAGAGTTTTACATACATTTTAATACACTCGGTTTTGGGCATAACAGGAGTGTTGCAAGGGACAGGAGAATTTGGGGGAGTTGGGCGATTAAAGTAAAAAAAAACAAAAAAAAACTATACTTTAATATACAATTTGTATACATCATCCTTCACAGACACCCTTCATATACATATTTGAACTTCAGCATCAAGTTTACTTAGTTTATTTAAATTTATTCTGGTTAGAAGCCGTTGGCATAGCCAAACTTTCTTAATCATGAAAATGAATAATAATAATAATAATAATAATAATAATAATAATAATAATATATTGACAGCAGGATAATGAGTCTAGGGGGTTAATTTATCAAAATGCAGGTCTGAAAAAGTGTCAATGTTGCCTATACAAACCGATTCTCATTATTAAGCACATTCAACAAAATAACAGCTAGAATCTGATTGGTTGCTATAGGCAACAACGCCACTTTTTCAAACCTGCAGCTTGATAAATTTACCCCTAAGACTGCTTTGCTTTGATCTTCTAAGGGGAGAAAGGAGATATCTCTGCACAAGTCTACTAGCCTCCCATCAATTAGCTCACACTCACATCTGTCCCAGTTTAGACAAACCCAATTGGAGGGGACTTTGCACAATGGTCGTTCAGTTGGGACGTATGTCAGGAGCAATTCAAAAGCCTTTCCCAGAAGTGGGGTGAGCCTAGCATGCCCCTGGGAAGAGTGGCATGCCCCCACATGAAGAGACCATATCGTCTTTTTGTTACGCTTCACTTTGTCCCAATTTGAACTGGCATTAATTTTGGGAGATATGTACACACATCTAGTATGGAAATGCTCTTTTCTTTCATTTCAATTATAATGTTTGTCTCCTAAAATACAGCCTGGTTATTTTCATTTATGGATTAACCTGATCAGAATATTGAGGGGACATCTGAAATTTATTACATTGGTCAATTGCTCCTTGAAATGTGCTTTCATGCAAAAGTGTTACTGGAATATGAAAATCACATCCCATTAAAGTAATCAGCTGAAGAATTAAAGTAGTTTTGCCCCTAAAACGCACTCTTTTCAATCATTCCTTCCAGGAAATTCCCCAAAATTTTTTTCACTTAAGTGCAAAACTATCACTGAACCACCTAGTTTCTCCAAATCAGATGTGACAAACTCTTGCATTCCTACAAACGCTGCCACTTACTTTAACGTAACAATGCATGTCAAACATGTTTGCACTCTAACAAAGGTTCACACTCACTGGTGTTTATTACATGCATTTTACTTGCTTTTTTTTTTATTTTTATTTTTTTTTATTCAAACACTACTAATGCACACGGTATGACACTAAAAACATTTTTACAGTGTCAAACATCCTACCGGTGCCATTGCAATAAGAGAGACTGAATTCCCAGAAGCTAAACTAACTTCACATTATTTGCATCCCTAAAGCATTATAGTGTTATTGTTTTTATCATCGGATAAAAGATTTTGTTTTTCCCTCTTTTTTCTTCGTTAAATATTAATATTAAATCTCCAATAATTAACAATGAAAAATAGGGACACCCATGTGAAAGGTTGCTCTGGTCATAAAATCTATGGCATATATAAAAATCACAAAAAAATTGATACGTCTTCCAACCATTGAACATAACGTTAAGTCAACATAGGTAGTAATAACACATAGATGGTATACACAAAATCCCTAAAATGAAAAGAAATTGATCTCCAGCCGAGAAGTATAGATAAAAAGTTGCTTATCCCTGCCGGAATGTTAATAAATTGACCTACTAGCATATATCCAGTGTTAAGTATAATCGCTATTAGAAGGTACAATAGACATTTGCTGCAGTGTCTTTACGGAGACAGTCCATCCAGACCGTGTTGAATTGTGGTATGTACAGTCAGGTCCATAAATATTGGGACATCGACACAATTCTCATATTTTGGGCTCTATACACTACCACAATGGATTTGAAATGAAACAAACAAGATGTGCTTTAACTGCAGACTTTCAGCTTTAATTTGAGGGTATTTACATCCAAATTAGGTGAACGGTGTAGGAATTACAACGGTTTCTATATGTGCCTCCCACTTTTTAAGGGACCAAAAGTAATGGGACAATTGACTCCAAAGCTATTTCATGGACGTGTGTGGGCTATTCCCTCGTTATTTCATCATCAATTAAGCAGGTAAAAGGTCTGGAGTTGATTCTAGGTGTGACATTTGCATTTGGAATCTGTTGCTGGTGACTCTCAATATGAGATCCAAAGAGCTGTCACTATCAGTGAAGCAAGCCATCATTAGGCTGAAAAATCAAAACAAACCCATCAAAGAGATAGCAAAAATATTAGGTGATGCCAAATCAACTGTTTGGAACATTCTTAAAAGGAAAGAACGCACCGGAGAGCTCAGCAACACCAAAAGACCCGGAAGACCACAGAAAACAACTGTGGTGGATGACAGAAGAATTTTTTCCCTGGTGAAGAAAAACCCCTACACAACTGTTGGCCAAATCAAGAACAGTCTCCAGGAGGTAGGTGTATATGTGTCAAAGTCAACAATAAAGAGAAGACTTCACAAGAGTGAATATAGAGGGTTCACCACAAGATGTAAACCATTTGTGAGCCACAAAAACAAGAAGACCAGATTAGAGTTTTGCAAACAACATCTAAAAAAGCCATTACAGTTCTAGAACATCATCCTATGGACAGATGAGGCAAGGATCAACTTGTACCAGAGTGATGGGAAGAGAAGAGTATGGAGAAGGAAAGGAACTGCTCATGATCCAAAACATACCACCTCATCAGTGAAGCATGGTGGTGGTACTGTCATGGCGTGGGCATGTATGGCTGCCAATGGAACTGGTTCCCTTGTATTTATTGATGATGTGACTGCTGACAAAAGCAGCAGGATGAATTCTGAAGTGTTTCGGGCAATATTATCTGCTCATATTCAGTCAAGTGCTTCAGAACTCATTGGATGGCGCTTCACAGTGCAGATGGACAATGACCCAAAGCATACTGCAAAAGCAACCAAAGAGTTTTTTAAGGCTAACAAGTGGAGTGTTATGCAACGACCAAGTCAATCACGTGACCTGAATCCGATTGAGCATGCATTTCCCTTAATGAAGGCAAAATTGAAGGGAAAATGGCCCAAGAACAAGCAGGAACTGAAGACATTTGCAGTAGAGGCCTGGCAGAGCATCACCAAGGATGAAACCCAGCGTCTGGTGATGTCTATGCGTTCCAGATTTCAGGCTGTAATTGACGGCAAAGGATTTACAACAAAGTATTAAAAAGTGAAAGTTTAATGTAGGATTGTTTAGTTTGTCCCATTACTTTTGGTCCCTTACAACGGTTTCTATATGTGCCTCCCACTTTTTAATTCCTACACCGTTCACCTGATTTGGATGTAAATTCCCTCAAATTAAAGCTGAAAGTCTGCAGTTAAAGCACATCTTGTTAGTTTCATTTCAAATCCATTGTGGTGGTGTATAGAGCCCAAAATATGAGAATTGTGTCGATGTCCCAATATTTATGGACCTGACTGTAAATAAAGTCCAGTATGCAGTACGGTGAACATCAACATAAAGAAATTTGATACTTGCTGTTTGTCCCAGAATTTTTAGCCGCGCGGCGGTCCGGGGTGAGACTGTGATCGTCTATGATGATTTCAGCTGACTAGAGATGACGTGTATTGAGCGCTTGACCAAGTATCAAATTTCTTTATGTTGATGTTCACCGTACTGCATACTGGACTTTATTTACATACCACAATTCAACACGGTCTGGATGGACTGTCTCCGTAAAGACACTGCAGCAAATGTCTATTGTACCTTCTAATAGCGATTATACTTAACACTGGATATATGCTAGTAGGTCAATTATTAACATTCCGGCACGGATAAGCAACTTTTTAAATATATGCCAATCTTTGTTATGCTAAGTTTTGTAATAATCTACATTATGATGCATTGATTGACTAGATTATCCAAGTCTGCAATACATTTGTATTTTGTTATATCATCTACTGCCTTCCTATATATCTCCACTCACTGGATACTGTTTTCATTATTATTACTAGTCTATAGATATAGAAGCCAATGAGCGCCAGGCATTTTTGATGTGACTATATAATGAATGACAACAGTATGCCGACATTTTCAGTTGGATGATTGGATTACTTGATATATAGCAAAATCTTGTTGCCGATCACAGAACTTGTGTCCTAGTAATTTTTGTCTTCTTTTTACCCAAATCTGTTTTAGAGTATATAATATGTGGTTTGCGGTGGAACTACAAGGCTCTGGCAGGGTATATTGCGACTTGTAGCTCCACAAGAGGGCAGAGCCTAAGGTTATTAAGCTCTATTCTCAACAACGATCACATTAGCACATACACAGAAAGCTGACATACTGCAATTAAAATCTGAACCAACAGGGGGATCCAAGCTTTGTGGGGGGGAAGGGGGGGGGGGGGGGTCACAGTGATTCTCTGTTGCTTTTGAGACAACACACAGTAAATTTATATGGTTCACAAGAGGTTTACATTGCTGTACGCTCTACCTGTGTATACATCTATTTAGCCATATCTGCAGCCTGTAATATTTGGTAACTATCAACATTAACCAAGCATCCATATATAATGCCTAATGTAATACATTCTGAGAATATTTTCATGGTAAATTTCACTCGTCAGCTGCTTCATGGAGGAGCTTTAGATTGTACTCGAGAAAGCAAAGTTTAGTTCAAGATATGTAAATAATTCCCGAACCCACAAAATTCCCACATCAGCAGTAACAAGTCACAAAGTTCACTCCCAGCACAATGTGTGATCCTTTCCGTAGAGTTACTGCAGGTGACTATTACCATGCACTATTCTCAAAATGTATCATATTTTCCATTATCAAAAGATGCCGGGATAATCTATGGCATTTTGAGTAATGCAGACGTTCCGCACAAAGAATATACATAACATATATAACTATAAACACATATGAGCACAAGCCTCCTGAATCACTCATAAAAGGTAAAGGATGGGTTGACATGCCTGTCTGTACTTGTCTGATCTCTGGAAGGCATCCCAGACACGTCAGTGAATAGGAACAGTGACATACCTTGGCATTCCAGTTTGACATAACCTGGGGGGAATGGAAGGTCAGCTCTGTATCGCTCACAAACCAGAGCTCCCATTAACAGTGTTCTATGGAGACTGCAAATCCTGGCCCATTACATTTAAGGGACAAATAGATTATACTTCATGGGAGAAGGTTATTCATCACATAAAGAGAACCTTATCCCCCCATAAGTTTGTATATATTAAAATATATGAGAAATATCATTGTACGCTTCCTGATCAGTTAAAATAGTGTGAAGCCTAAGAAAATAAAATACAATTGAATAAAAAAAAAAAATGGCCTTTGGTTTCGCTGACAAAAGGGCTCATTTTCGCTTTGCCCTATAGACTAAATGAGGTTATAGACGACGACAACACCCCGCTAGCAAAGACTCCTCAATGCTTTTTCCAAGAGTAGTTTATCTATCAATTATCGTTGCACTGATTGCATCGCTGTAATGCCTGTCCTAGTAAAGTTTTCTCAGTATTGCATAACCCAATGGGAAGCACTCGAAAATAAATTTTAATACATGTATATTTAAAATTAATGGGCCTATTGTCCAACCCTGCAGAAAATCACCTATATTCTATATCTACCACTATAATTTTAAATTTTGGTTATTGATCTGGTTTCTTGCAGTGAAAAAGAAAGCTGTAATTTGGGCTTCCAAGTCGATGCTCAGCAAAGTGGGGACCTCAAGTCTCTGTTGTCACTCTAGATAGCTTTCATCACGGCAGCCGAGCGTCACGGCTCTAACGAGAGATTACTTTTAAGCAAACCCATGTTTTACGCAGCAAAAAAGAATTTCGAACATTATTTGTATTTAACTAGTCTAAAATGTTCCCAGGATTTAAACATGCTATAGCCTTACATGGTCCTCCGCTTATGTCCCATTAACGTCTTCTCCCTACCCAGCCCAATTCAGTGTTCGTGGTATAGTTCATGCATGGGCTGGGTTTCAGAAGTGGCGAATAAAAGGACTTCTAAAAACAATATTTTCCTGCAGTAATCTGTGTTATGCTGAAAGTGATGTAAAGCCAGTGATTCATAAAACAACTCTATAATCTACAGAAGTGTGTCTGTTCAGCAAACTGTGTATCCTCCCTTTCACTTCAAAGGTGTAATCAGAGCACTGCACTCCTTTGGTGTCCTGCCATCAATTAAAGGAAAAATATACCCTACTCAGAAAAAGGGATTGTGTTTTTGTTTAGTTGTATTTATTTATTTTTTAAAATGGTCTTTGACAATTCAAACAAGACCTACCTAAGTTGGTCTTCAGTCTAAGCTTCTCCCACGTTAAACTTCACATTCATGCAAATGAGAGGTTCATGAGGGAGGGGCCCTGACAACCACAAACAAGGGCTGCTCAAGCAACCATTGGCTGTAGCAGGAGACTCACCTAATCCTCTAGTTAGTAGAACTTTGGATTTTATTTTAGATCCCCATCTAATGTTTTTTAAATCTACAATTCCAGAAAAAAAAATAATTAAACTATATTCGGAATGTAAACTTTTACGGACAGTCTTCATGTATACGAATGGTTATAATGCCCAGTATGTACTGCTTACTCTATACAACACTGTGGGAACTGTTGTTACTATGATTCATAATATACATGACTCAAACAGAAGAAAATTAGTGCGCACAAGACATTTAAAATTTATTTTCCCACAAGCATCCAAATAAAATTTGGTGTGCTTTTATTTCTTCATTATGACCCCCAACTTAGAATAGGCAGAACAATGTATGACACCACGGAGCTCCAAAAATACAATTTTAAAACAATATTCATGAAACTGCACAATTTCAATTCACTACAAACTAGAGACATCGCTGAGGCACAGAGTACCTCATGTCTCAGCAATGTCACAAGGTCAAAGTCATTTTGTAGCTTTATTATTAGCTCCGCCCACAATATGGCCGACACCACTGCGTTTAGTTGGTGCACGTTTTTAAAACAACCAAACTTCATACATCAACAAGCATTAGCTTCCATGTCCGGTAGGTCACAATTACCTCGGCTCGTTTCAGCATCTCCCATTTGTGTAGGATTTTCATGGCGAAGATCTTACCACTACCTTTCATTTTCACCACAGCTACCTTGTAAGACAGACAACGGGAGAGGAGTTGAAAATATTGGAGAGATAAAAGGGTAAAATTCACTTGACAGTTAAATAACGCATCATTCCAAGACAAGGCAGCTTGATCAAAATTATATTAAAAAATCCAAAGCAACATTTTATTTGCTAATCACCTCCAATGATTCATTAACAGCAAAAACATGGTACTTCTACGGTATCTGCCGGATAATGTTTTCGGATTGCATTTTTAAAACAATATCATTAATGTAATGCAAACGTCTATGTACAGGCAGATAGAAGCAAATCATTTTGCATGATAATGGCATATTCCAAATCCACTAAATATGAGAGTTTTATGCTTATTCCAGTGTAATATGTTCCAGGAAAAACATAGCAAGCAACCGATACTTTTCTATGGTAGCTAGTTTACAATGGCTGGATGCTGAACTTACCTCCCCAAATGCTCCTCTCCCGATTACTTTTAAAATCTCAAAATCTTCTCTTCTGAGCCTCATCTGTTTGATTTTAGAGGTAACTGGTTCAGCTAATGTGAGAAAAGATAAAAGAAGTCATTATTTTATTACCCTTTGTATTTTCTAACAGAAGCAGTTCCACGTCCCTTTGTACTTCGAAATTACCACCATAACCTTACTACCGTGAAACAGGGTTCTAGACCTTGGTAAAAAAACAACAAAAAAAAAAAAAAACAGATCTATTACACCTTGTACAAACATACACCATCGCACCATAACATGGTAACACAATTCTATTACACCAGTGACAGGCATTCCTAATACACTCAGGAGCCACATTGGTGTCCTTAACCTTAGTCTCAATATTAAGTTAAACAAAAATAGAAGAAAAAAAAAACACGACTACCTGTAACAATATATAAATCAGGCATAATAAACAATACAAGCTAGAACATAAATCTGACAGTAAAGCAGGACGGAGCTAGGGGCCACAGATAAGGGCACGAATTTTGTTGTCTATCACTGTATTACACCATACATGCCAACTTTCAAAACTGAGCTATTTGTTCTGCTTCGCATCTTGACACCTGGAGATTTATAGGAGGCAATGTAAGGCTGCCAGTTCCTTATACACTTCAGGATGATTTGTAAGTGTGAATAACCGTTCAGGGCTGTAGGCCCGATTCAGAATGGAGCGCAAGTGTAACTTGCAATTGAAAAAGTTGCATTCAAGTGTATGCATCATACATGCCAACTTGCAAAGCTTCTCCTCCGATTTCCCGGGGGAGAAGTCATGTGACAGGGAGTAGGAGGGGGCGTGACAACGTCATTGTGTCACCATAGCCCCGCCCCCACTATTAAATGCCGAAATTCACGGCATTTAATTTAGCGGGAACAGGGCTTAAAGACGCGAATAAGCCTCACTCCATTCAATGCTGTGAATTTCGGCGAAACTGGGAGGTTTGCCTACTCTTCCGGGAGGACTCCCCGAAATTCGGAGCCTCACGGGAATTCCGGGAGAGTAGGCAAGTATGCAATTAACAGTAAACCATAGTGAAAACTACTAGGCAAGTTTACATACAGAACAAAACAGATATATGATATTGTTCCATTGGTTAATTGGGGATATAAAAAAAACTACCACATATAATGCAATAAAGGTGAATCTCCCAGGAAAATAGAAACAGATCAAATCTATTACATTTGGCTATCTGGTAGACATGTTCTAAAACTCGCAATATAACTTCCTATTTGTAACTGTAAATGTGTACCAACTATCTCTTGCATAGTTCATAATAACTAAAGAGCTTAATACATGTGCCATAAGTGTCTGTTGCTGTCATTTGTATTGAAACCACTGGGTGACCTCATGCAAGATAGATTAGTTATTGTACCCAGAGGCCTTGGAACAACATGTCCTATCGTGTGTTAATATCTGCATTGAATAGCAGACTGTTATTTTGCATAGCAACAGTATCTTGGAGCAAGAATATGCATTTTTCTAGGTACTGCAGCACGATAGTACAGTACTTGTAACTGCATGTTGGCTTAGTACAGAGTGTTGGACATCTTTACACACACACACACACACCTTCACAAATTCCTACTTTTAATTCATTGTGTTTTAAAGACCAGTAAAAGGGTAGAAGACATTACAAATTAGCTTTGCAGGTCCATCAGTGTAAAGACGAACGGAAATTAATGCAAATGTTGTTCACCCGCTGTAAACACTGCACTCTGTTCAAATCGAGGAAGATCCCATATCAGCCAGATAAAAGGCTCTAATAATAACGTTCTCTTCTATCTCCTGATGTACTGAAATCTTATTGTAAACCATGGCATCCAGAAGAGATCTGAAGGGTATACAAGGGCATGCAGACTTGCAATTTTTAGAACCAGTTTAAAAAAAAAAAAAAGGCAATATGCTTCCGAAATAACCCACAACCATTACAATTCAATGTAATCCTGATAGCAGACAAGCATGTATTGTTGTATGTTATCACGAATAGTTCAAAGATGCACACATATACCTAATTTCTACAGAGTTCACATGGGACAGGTAAGTAATGGCAGGCAACCAACAGACAAGAATATTTTGGCATGCATTGAGGCCAAACATTTGCACAACATTAACTCACCTGGAGTAAATTCTAAATCAGTGACATTAGACATGGAAGTTTTTTTTGTTTGCTAATGAATAAACTGTTCATTAAGGTTTAACGCAGTTTTTACAACGCGGCCAAAACTTTGAAAATGTTTTTAGAAAGTGGGAACATCTGTTTTTTTGGGAAAATCTAAACAATATTATTGGTGAATATATCTTTTTAAACAGATTTTTAAGGCTGATTTAGAACGGTAAAATATATGCCGATAGGAGAAAAAAACAAAAAACAAGCAGAGATTAGTGAACTGGCATACAGTATTAATCATCAATAATGTATGCAGCTATGTGCAAAAGTTGGACATTGCAAAATAAACCGCAGTAAACACCACACTGATCAATATGTACAAAAAACAGTATCTATTTCTACATATAGGTGTACAGACAGTCACAAATGAATGTTAAGCATGTCGGGAATGTAAGACTTAGATAATTTTTTGACAACCATTTAGGCCACACTTGTGAATTCAGTTACAAACCTCTATCTCAGCTCAGGTGGTTTAACACTTTTCATTGCTAGGGTTCCTGCACAAACAAAAAATTATACACACACACTATATATATATATATATATATATATATATATATATATATATATATATATATATATATATATATATATATATATATATATATATATATATATATATATATATATATATATCTATCTCATCTATGAAATATAGCAGTGAGGCCGAGTCTACTACTAAACATGTAACACAGCATACTTACCAACTCTCCCGGAATGTCCGCGAGACTACTGAAATGCGGGTCGGTCTCACGGACTCCCGGGAGAGCTGGCGATTCTCCCACATCTGGCCCATCTGCCCACTTCAATAAAATTAGAGCTGGAATGTATGGGCAGAGGGGGCGGCGCTTTGCGAATCGTGTCATTTTGGCCCCGCCCCCAGTGATGTAATGCTTGTTTGGGGTCTTTTTACACTGTAAAAAGACCCAAAATAGCCATTACGTATTACGTCACCGGGGGCGGGGCCAAATGGTGTTAGTCGTGAAGTCACGCCCCCTCCTCTCATACACCCCTCCTGCCCTCCAGGATCTCCCAGACCCGCCAACATAAGGTTGGCAAGTGTGTATAACAGCACATATGTACTCCTTATTATGAGATACAGAGCATATGGAGCTAGTTTGCATCTGCCTAAGTTTTTCCACTGCTGAGCTGTTTGTTCTGCTTCGCATCCAGACACCTGGAGATTTATCAGCAATATAAGGCTGCCAGTTCCTTATACACTTTACAATGATTTGAAAGTGTGAACAACCGTTCAGGGCTGTAGGCCCAATTCAGAGTGGAGCACAAGCATAACTTGCAATTGAAAAAGTTGCATTCAAGTGTATGCATCATACATGCCAACTTTCAAAACTTCTCCCCCGGGAGATTGGGGGAGAAGTCATGCGACAGGGGGTAGGAGGGGGTGTGTTGTCGTTGTCCCGTTACCATATCCCCGCCCCCACTATAAAATGCCGAAATTCATGGCATTGAATAGCAGGGCGGGGCTTAATGATGTGATTAAGCCCCACCCCCACCATTCAATGCCGTCAATTTTGGCGAATCCGGGAGGTTTGCCTACTCTTCCGGGAGGACTCCCCGAAATTCGGGAGCCTCCCGGGAATTCCGGGAGAGTAGGCAAGTATGGTATGCATACGTACGCTGTATGCAGAGATGAAGATGCACCTTGGTCTCAACGAGTGGCAAATCAGTCTGCTTGACAACAGATTCACCCCTAGGACACTTACTGCCACCACCAACTTGTGCAGTGTACCAAAACCTTTATTTTACATATGTCTAACGCAACTGCGATGATGCATCATTTGAACTTGAATAACCTAGCTAATTCAGCAGGAACAACTTCCCAACAACATGTGTACAAAAATTGATCTGCATCTGTCAATAACAGCTCAGGATTGTCTTTTCCTTTTATCTGCATTTGATATGGCTTTGTATTAGGGTACAGAAATCTGACATCTACTTAGGACAGTTTTTCCTCATTCATAATCTGCATGAATTTACACTTTAGGGAGGACTTTATTTTCTTTATTGATTGATTATGTGATCATACTAGTGATGTTGTACATGCAGTCTGTAACTGTGCTTAGATGGGATTCATTTTTTACGAACGGACCTTAGGGTAGGTGCAACAATTTGTGCTTTTTATATGTGATGTGTAGTTTCCTTGCAGGATAACCCCACCCTTTCAAGCACCTGTTATGGCCTATAAATTGATTTGAGCAGCTTCCACTTTTGTATTAGTCTTAATTCCCTAACATACACACAGACAGACAAATAGAGAGAGACTAGGGTCAATTTTGATAGCAGCAAATTAACCTACTAGTATGTTTTTTTTGAAGTGTGGGAGGAAACCAAAGCACCCGGAGGAAACCCACGCAAACACGGGGAGAACATACAAACTCCTCACAGATAAGGCCATGGTTGGGAATTTACCTCACGACTCCAGTGCTGTGAGGCAGAAGTGCTAACCACTTAGCCACCATTAAAAGGGCCAAAAACTGCTCATTAGCAGTTATAGCTAGAAAAGGCATGCTTGTAAAATGTGTGAGGGAGGTCTACTATATTTCAGCTGTTAGGATACAATTTTTCTTTGTTGTTATTTGTGCATACTTATACAGATTGCACATTACAAGCAAAAAAATAAAACAAAACAAAAAACACAGTTAAGGGCTTATTGGGATTTGATTGGAAGTATACCGTACCTCCCACCTAAGTATCTTCGTGCATAGTGAGATAGCTATACACGTTTTACATTTGTCAACATTCCTAACAGGAATTCATCTCCCAAATAATAAGATTATCAGATTGGGATCAAGTTTTGGGGATACCCCCAACCAGTAGAGGGCACACAACTAGACAGCTGGTCCATGGTATAAAGCACACTCTTCAACTTTTTAGTTCTCCCCTCTGAGATCCCGGAGGGGAGGTGTAATGGTAATGTGGATGGGGGCAGGGTACCACAAAACCGTGTCATTTTGTCCCCACCCCCTGCGGCGAATCTACACAATTGTGTCATTCCACAACAGGGCTAAAATGATGTGATTCCCCTGCAAAACATGTTCTCAAATTCTCCATCTCGCACGATGAGAGAGAATCGCCTGCTCTCCCAGGAGACTAATCAGGAACTTGGGAGTCTCCCAGACATACAGGGAGAGTCAGCAAGTATCATACAAAGTCATCCAGAGAGAAGGGTATTTAGCCTGACACTTTTCTGCAACACCTATGTAACCCTCGCCTACCAACTCGAGAGGACAGTGTAAGGCGATTATAATATATGCTGCCATGTTCCATAAATCCTATTGTCTCCTTCTTGGGACAAAAAACAAAAAAAACAAAACAAAGTATCAAACAATAGATGTGATAAATACAGCTGATAGGGTCTATAAAACAAAACAAAATAAGCAGTCACTTAGTTTGTAAAAATGATCCAAAAAAAAAAAAGGGTACTTTATTCTCATTGCTAAAACAAATACCACCTATCCTCCTCCTTGCCGTCCATATTGCTTTACCCTTCTAAATGGACAACAATTTTGTTTGGATCATGAATTAGCACTTATTTCCCTTCTGTTGTTCTTCTGCACACTGGATGATTCAACCATAGCCGTAACTTGAGCTGTGCGAGAGGGGCAACCGCCCAGGGTGCAAAGCTGGCACGGGTGTGCAGGGAAATATATTCGGTCAATTTGGTTAAAAGGTGAGGACAATGGGGTGTCACATTTCTTTCTTGCCCCAGGTGCTAAAATTTCTAGTTACAGCTCAGGAGGCAACATAGCCAAGAAAATGGACTAGAAGCCTCAATAGCATTTTAACAGAATATAACTTCGTAATGCAACTGTAATGAAGACCGCAAGTCCAACCCAGGGAATTTACCCAAATTTAGTGAAGTAAACAGGAGTGAAGCAGCTCTTTCTCCGCAGAGAAAGCAGGGAAATAATGTGGTACAGACTGTATGTTCCGCTTTCTCTGATGCACCGTGTGACCTCCCTATATTGCGTGGAGGAGGTTATGTGATGTGAAAGTTGGATGCTTCAGGCCAAGAATAAGATCAAGCTCAGTCTTATTCTCTGTCTTCTTAATAATAGCTTGTGACGCAGGTGAAACCCAGCCGGGCATAAAACAAAGAATAAGAGCTGGGGGTCGATGCATAAAGCAGGAATGAGCTGGGGGCCACAGGTGAAGGCACAGAGGAACGCATGAGCCCTAGGGCCAACTCTTGCTCATCACTATTCTAGAGCCCAAATTAGATTCCTCAAACGGTGCCTCAAATATCTCCCACACTTCTCTCTTCAGACCTTGGAAAACACTTAGTGCAATACCGTCATTTGTTAAATGTGCCCCTATCGTGCACTTACCGTGAAAATAGGTGAAGGAAGTCTGCAATTGATATTTAAGACAGCTCCGTTCGACTGTTCAATCTTCAAAACCACTAATTTTCGCTGCAGTTCGTTTTTTCTAACAGTCACCATTCAACAGAATGGTGACTGCTCCTGGCCGCAATCTAACAAGTCCCGAAAAAACATTTTTTTCGGGAACTTGTCATGTTAATGTACCAGCTGCAGCTGGCGTACATGAGGAAATCTAATGCTGTCAGCTCTGCTCCGAAGAGCAGAGCTGGACAGCGCATGTGTGGAGGAATCACATGATCCCTCCCTGTCACTCACAGCTCTCTCTCTGCAACGATAGTTGCAGAGACAGAGAGGGGATCTGTGTACTGGACATGCGCACTTGAAGAATGAGGAGAAGACCCGGAGACAGCGCTTCCGAAGAGGGGGGTAAGTATGTTTTTTTTTATCACTGAAACAGCAGTTTTTCGGAGCTGCTGTTTCTGTGCAGGGCTGTACATAAATGTGAGAAGTAGTTCAATCCTTATCATTGCGATAAGGATTGAAAACTACTTTTCACTTTATGTGAATAATGATAAATGTGCCCCTTAAAGAATTACACTCTGAACAGAACCGATGAAGGCAGTTTCCTCCCTCAGAAGGGGATTACGGAATATACTAGGTTAGACGTCATAAATCACCATCAACTCCCAATTAGAACTTCAAAAGAGTTGGTAAACACTGCATCGGGACATATACTGGTCTCTCTCGGTTAACACATCAATCTTTATCAAGTCAGAATGGATATGGAGATTAAATTCACCTCTTGTGACAGATGTCTTAACACAGAAAGAGATCAGAGATCAAATGAAACAATATTTTGAAAACAAAAGACACTGATCATATATCACACTGGCCAGAGATTGTGTTGATACATATACAGGTGTCCCCGATGCTTTGCAAAGCCCTGGCACTACTTCAGATCAATCTAATGCATCATTATATGGAGCTAAACCAGAACTGATGACAGCTTCCGGGTAGTTGCCAGTGTGCAAAGATAAATAATTAGTAATACAGCCAAGGGAACAGCGGGTCAAACAGAATAGGAAACAGACAGCACCGATGAAGAGCAGGTGCAGGACAGTAAGTATATAAGTCTGACTGCTCTATTGCAGGGCTTTCATTAGGAGCATTGAGATGCCACTACTTCATGGGAGGAACCAAGGACATACAAATGTCCCTTACACTGATCACTTTGCAATTGGTGATTCATTACCAGCTCTCTGCTACTTCAACATTTATAAATAAGAAGCTAGTAAAGTTTATTAAATTAATAAATTATATAAAAAAACAATACAAAAATTAAAATAAATAAAAAGTGCTTCCAGGTGGTCAATTATTTTCCTAAGGGTGTTGGCATATCTAGTTACCCAAGGATAGCCATGAGATACGCTCTCTGCATTTGATATGTCCAGCCTCTGTGTTTGAGTTAAGCAAAGTATTTATTGTAACAATATAGGTCATGCAATATTTCTTGATCTTTACTTAATAGAACATATCATACTGTAAAGCTGGGTACAGACTACAGAAATTTTATCCCGATGCGTTATCTGTAACGATTTACCAACGACAAAGTCCCTAACAGCCTGTAGATTCATGCGTACACACTTAGACGATTTACTGTCCAATCTCTGAGTTTTGTCTGTCATAACCATCTGCTCATACGATCATGGCTCCGTACAAACCTGGACAGATATTTGCTGTCCTTGCACCAATATGCAAATATCATTTAAATAAAGGTCTGAACCTTAGCGTACACAACACGCACAAACATCCAGGAACAGGAAATACCATCTTCGACCATTCAATGCTTTGTTCTGCTTTGTGTATAGTGTACGTTCGTCAACTCCGTGCACAACTGTACACTAGGTATGATTTATTGTTCTATAATGACCTGTTCAAATAAACGACAACCTTGTGCTTTTTTTTTTTGCTTATCGCCATGGCGTCAAGGGTGATCTGAAAAGAACACTATTTCCATGTGCTTTACGTTTTACACCGCACATACGAGACGAGCAATCATCATAGAATTAAATATGCACACCAGAGCATTATAGGCTCCCAGGCAAAGCAGTGCACTGGGGCCCTACCTACACAACAACTCACCCATTCATGTACAATTAGTACGTGTACGTTATTTTAGTCAAGGTCAAGAAATGTATTCGCAACATAAGATCGCATGCACAGATAACAACTGATACTCAGGTATTTAGTCCACCTAAACATTTAGAGGGTTTGAAGGTTCCGAATAAATCTCCCAGAATAATATACTGAAAAGTCGGCAAGCCTATGGGGCCCCTTTGCTCATGGGGTTATTGGGCAACTGCCCAGTGGGCTCATACGTTAAGACAGCTTTGTCTTGGAGGAACTATCAGCAGAATTGTAGGACAGACAGTCGCGAGTACGTACACACTTCAGAATTGACACAACATTGTTCCATTGTTGAAAGCAATGTAGTAGATAATATTGGGCAGCACGGTGTCTTAAGCTAGGTACACACTACACAGTTTTCATCCAATAATGGGCCAAATCAGCCGACATACGACCGCTCGTTCAAAAGTCGGGTCAGTGTGTGCAGTGACACGATGGTCGAAAGTCTGCCCAAATGGACGATTGTCGCCTCATTTGGTTGGTCGTACCGTTTAATATTTTCGTTCCAATCTCGTTTCCACTGTGTAGTGTGTATAAACTTCCGACCGATCCACAACAGTGAGTACGAAATTACAGTCATTGCTCACGACAACATGGCTGTAAAAAGTCGATAAAGGGACGTCCCCTCTTCCCTTTAACGTCCTAAACAAGGCTAGTGTGTATGCAGTCCATGGACCGAGCGATCGGAACATCGATCGCATGTAAAATCGCTCCGTATAAAAAGTTGGTGGAAAATTCTGTAGTGTGTACCCAGCTTTAGTGGTCAGCACTTCTGCCTTACAGCACTGGGGTCATGAGTTCAATTCCCGACCATGGCCTTATCTGTGAGGAGTTTGTATGTTCTCCCCATGTTTGCGTGGGTTTCCTCTGGGTGCTCCGGTTTCCTCCCACACCCCATAAAAACATACTAGTAGGTTATTTGGCTGCTAACAAATTGACGCGTGTGTGTGTGTGTGTGTGTGTGTTAGGGAATTTAGACTGTAAGCCCCAATGGGGCAGGGACTGATGTGAGCGAGTTCTATGTACAGCGCTGCGGAATCAGTGGCGCTATATAAATAAATGGTGACGATGATCATGATACTTGCCATCTTCTCATACACAGGTCCTGGATGCAGCAACAGTCAAAGGGAGCAGGGAGTCAGGATAGCCCATGTGCTATTCAGCTGGCTTGCCCCGCCCAGGGAGTGGAGCACTCATTTTTTGCCAGCCAGATACCTCTTGGGAATTCCACCACACGTTGACTGGGTTGGTTCCACATTATGACAGGGGATTTTAGTATGAATGACTTTCGCATTATGCATTAAGATTCCACAAAGCAGCCTGTACTGGTACTACGTTCAGAAGCAGAACAGTGATTACGCAGTAGTGTTATAGTATCAAACTAACTCAGTAATGCCATGATCCGGTCATATCATGACGAGCCAGCTGTCAATTTAATTCTGACACATCTGTACTTCATCAGCAGCATACTTGCCAACATTTTGGATCTCCCCTACAAGACATACTGGTGCTGGGTGTCACACCATCACTCCCCCTACTCCTTGTCGTGAATTGTGTCTTCTAGTCCTGTCCCCACCCACCTCATTAGCAAAGTGAGTGGGATGCAGATGGTGCACTACTATCCTGGGTGTTCGGAAGAACCCCTAGAAATTGAGGAGTAGGCAACTATGGTCAATAGATGGTTCATAATACCTTAGTTTGAGTGGTGTTATGACTCGGCACAATGCAGAGGCAAGTATTTCTGCTGGCGTTTCAAACTGAATGAATATTCCAAGTTAAAAGTCATCTCTCATACATAAGATTTTCCTCAGCATATTAATTATTGATTCTTTTATAACAAGAGTTAGACAATATGTCTGTTTGATTGACTGTTCTAATGATCACATTTGAATTTGCTTTGATAGGTCTATACATCTTAACTTTATTACCTTTATCTCTCCATAAATAAAAAAGCCAATGTGAAGATATCCCAAAATCAAATGTATGCACAGACAGGCAATTTCCCTGGATTGCCCCTAAAATCTGTGCAAGTAACAGATGCACTGACATTTGGTGCAACACAAGGAGAATTCTGGACAGAACATAGAACTCTAATAATTGAAATAAACTTGATTAAAAATAGACTGTGATCATTTTGTAATTCCTGATAAATTGCAAACTCCATAAACTATAAAATGTTGTTAGTAGAGCTTTTTTCCTCTCTGGGGAAGTGTCACTATTTTATGGACAACATTTCAGCTTTAAGTTGGTAATTCTATCATATTATGGTTTAGCCAAGACCCAAGGTTTAAAAGTGAAGGCCTATTAAAGGTGTTGTATCATACAAATATTAAAGTCAGTTGTCTGGGCCAATTGATATATCCCTTACATATATTAACTCCCCTTTTCAGAAATATGTTCTTACTTCCGATTTCATGCTCTGCCTTTCAGCAAACTCCTCAGCATTCTGACTCAACATTAAACCGCCTATATAAGGCAGGGACATATGAAAGCTGTCAGGCCTGCTCTGGTTACACAGTACTTCATGCTTACTTCCAGCAAAGGGAATCCCTCTACCAATCACAAGGATACCTCCAGCCTAAGCCTGATACTCAACGGAGGCAGCTTAAGAAAGAGAAAACCTGGTGGAGAGTTAGATACTGTCATGCTTTTGGATTTGGGGGAATTGGGAGAGAGGTGAAGGATTACACTAGATCAGGACGACTCCCTGTTGCCCTTCTCCCAGTTACAACTCTGTCAAGGAATGAGGAGAAATGCTTATTTATGTGCATTTCTGGGAGATCCAGGAGGGGAGATGAATAGCAAGCATGAAAGTGCGGACATACGGACATACTGGGAGGGTGGATAAGTCAGACTTGCCAACTCTCCCGAAATATCCGGGAGACTCCCGCATTTTGCGAGAGTCTCCCGGGCGAGTGTGGCAATCCCCCGCATCTGGATAATTCTGCCCACTTCCTAGTGAAGTGGGCAGAATTAAGTCCCAAACGCCGCGATTCCCGGTGAATCGCGGCGTTTGGCCCCGCCCCCCGCTGTCAAATGACGCATTTTGCGTCATCACGTCATGGGGGCAGGTCCAAAATGACGCCACTTGGAGCCCCGCCCCCCCGTTACGCCCACCTCCTCTGCAGGCTCCCGGATTTCACCAACAGAAAGTTGGTAAGTATGGGATAAGTATGAGGAATATATATATATATATATATATATATATATATATATATATATATATATATATATATATATATATATATATATATATATAGACACACATATATACATATATATACATATATATACATATATATATATACACACATACTTTCATAGTGGATCAACTTGTATACTACCTGTCATTTTAACCTAATCCATTTATGATTACAAAAGCCATATGTGGCCGTGTCCCCCTCACCTCCCACATGGTCAAGATGATTGCTGCAGCATTGAATGAGTTAATACCGGATGTTAAGGTGCCGTATGGGTTAAATCCCAGCCCTAATGGATTAAAGATGTATTAAAGGGTATGTTTATTAATTTAAATGTATATATTTAATGTATTGGGTGCTGTGGCGCCGATTACTAACCGGTGCCCAGTGCCAGAAAGGGCCAAGTCCCGGCACTGGGAGTAAAATATTTTCATATTGTTCATGTATTGATTTTATGAGGTAATCTGCCATGTTGGAGGAATTCATCTTAGAGTGGCCAACATATGTTTTTAGTCTGAATGTACAGCAGGGAGTCGTTACCTTTCTAGCCTGTGTAGTTTTTCATCCTGTGTCTTAGAACTTGTCTAAATAATGAAACAGAAAGTGATTTGGGAAATCACAGATTGATGTCAATTTTGGCAAGTTTAAAATCGTGTTAATCGCCAATATGTGTCAGAAACTGTATAAAAGGAGCCTTGTTTGACCATGTTTTGTATTATACCATCTGAGCTTCTGGAGATCACTGGTCCTACCAATTAGTGCTTATCTGTCCTTATAAGGACTTCTTGAGCTAATAAACATCATTGATTAATCATCTTGCTTTGACACCTACTTACCTGCTGTAATTCCTGTGACCTACAGATTAGACCCATCTAATCAGTTTTCTGGCTGTTCTGAGGGTGGGACCCAGCATCTAGTATGCTATGCCCAATTAGCCTGCAGCTCTAGGTGCCGTTGAAGGAGCCTAGCGGTGGCAGCAAAGCTCCTCCTACTGCATTTAGAGGGGCGCATTTGGGATAAAGAGAGGGGACAGTGACAAGGCAAGCAAGCCCTGCCGGTCCCCAGCACCACAACAGGATGGCATAGGAGGTTCATGCAGTCACACCATATGTGAAAAAAATTCACAAAACAAAATGCTGAAGCCTAGGCTTTAAACACCATAGAAAATGTATGTTCTAAAACAGTTCTGCATACCTCCCAACATTGGTCTCCTCTGGAATAGGGGACAAGGGGATGTAGCAATGCCACTTTGTGGAAATGATCATGCTTCAGAAGCACTAGGCTGCCCCCAAACCCCTCCCCTAAAACATCCTAGACTTGTGGTGAATTGGAATATTGGAAGGTATCAGGGCCGGATTAAAGGAATGGAGGCCCCTGGGCTAAGGGGGCCTCCTTTCTCAAGTGAGCCGCCCCCCCATGAGCCGCCCACCGTCCACCACCCCAAGTGCGGCGCTTACCGCTTTCTGTTGTCCTGTCACTGTTGTCCTTCCGCTGCGTGCTGTAAGCTCCTTAATGAGGAGATCGGTTAAACGTAATGCCGCTGAGCACTGTCAAGGGCCCCCTGGATGTCCTGAGGCCCCTGGGCTGTAGCCCAGTTACACCTTGGGTTAATCCGGCCATGGGAGGTATAAGCAACAGACGGGGAAGAAAGGTGTCAACGGCTGGGGCAAATCCTTCAAGTCAGGACTGGATGTATGATTCTATATATAGGGCCGCAAATATAATATGAGGTGCTGTTTGTAGTCTTGTTAAACATACCACATTCAATGCTCCATAAATGTGCAGAAATCGGAAGTTAAAAACTTCCATGCTATGATAGTATAGTATGGGGGAGGGGGGGAGGGGCACAATAAAAGCAGTAAAATATGTAAAGAAACAAAAAACAAAAACAAAACAAAATGGGAAAACCTTATAAACTTGTCATATTTTAATGACGCGCACACATAGAAATCTCCCAGCACAGTTTGCTATGAACCAGTAAAAAGGCTGCTATTCTGTTTGTACATAACATGCAGGAATCTTAGTTACACACATTTGTATATATATGATGAACCAGAGAGTGTCCCTAACTCCAAACAATGCGTAACTTTATGTTAGGCCCATACTTTTCTACTCTCCCAGAAGACACCCGAACTTCATGGAGCTCTCCCAGACTGCTGTGTGAGAGGGCCATGCTCCTGCATGCCCACCCACTTCACTGCATATCTCATCATGGACCTTCCCTGATGATGACGCAAATCCTATCCTCTTACCTAGAGATAACCCAAGAAAGGTCTCCTAGATGGCAATAGAAGGACCAGCAGTCCCGGTCAGCTGCCGACTGCATACATGCCTCACAAACAATAATATAGAAAATAGAAGTTGTTCCGTTTCCTGCATTACATGTAAAAGAGGGACACAGTAAAGCTGAGCAGAGCTGTGTTAAAGAAAAGAAAACACATAAAAATATTACTACTAGTCTGGGGACTTTAATCTCAGTCCCTGGAGGCATGCCAGGCACCCCCTACCCCTGGAATGCTGGGGACGAAGTGGCACTATTAAATGGGCCCATAATATAAAACAGTTTTCATGGGGCAGGGAAGAGTACCAACTACCAGTCTAGTGCTAGCATCAAACCCCCTACAGGTGCCAGTTGGGGGTCTCAGGAGAAGATCACCCGCCTGCGGTGCTGGATGGGAAGTTTTCAACCGCCAGTCTAGTGCCACAAAACAAACCCATCCTATACTTGCCAACATACCCCCCCGGGCTCTTTTAGTAAATAAGTAGAGTTTTATTATACTCCTACTGAGCATTTCATGTTCAATGAAATCATACAGAAAGCATGTTTAGTTTATAAAAGGTATCTCCAGTTTACAAGAATGCTAAAAGACCATAGAAATGAAGGGTTTAGAGCAAGTTAGTTATGAAGAGACCAAGTTCCATTTCATTTCAGAAATTCCCCCCCCCCCCCCCCCCCCCCCGTCGACAAGCTGTAAATATACAGTATAACAGCTTACATTTTACCAACTGTCAAATCATAAGCCTTGTACACTTGATAGGATTTGCATGCTGTAATATTGCCACTGTATGAGATGTGAGCATGCTATAAAATGACTAGTATACTCAAGCTGACATTACATTACCAAACAGTGTGTAAAAAATATTCCTACACTAGTTCATTGTACTCCCACTTCAGTATCCAATCACCAAAACATTCATGAGTTTGTTTACATGGTGTGTCTACCACACACACACAAAAACAACAAATTACTCCCACCTCTGTAAAGCAAAATACATCTTCACCTCTGTTCAGATATCACTGCCAATTATAGATTTTATAGGCACTGTACATGCTATACAAAGTACTTACATTTTTCACACTTTATTTTCTTACACAATGGAATCAAAACGGATATATTTAGAAAACAAAATATTCTGCAACACCAAATATATTTAAAAAAACAAAAAAAATATAATTCTTAATTACAAATAAAACAGACAATTAAATAGGTATTCAGCCACCTTGCTTTAATACTTAGGGGCTTATTTATGAAGCCTTAAATCATACAGCAACTATTTTCCGTACAGTTTAGGCAAAATTTAATTATCGGGCTATCTAACATTAGCCGAATGTAGGAGATATCAGAAATATCTTCGGCATTAAGCAAACTACCACACAATACCGCAGTCCCCATTATTCTCAGTGGGGACAGCAATCTGGATGAATTTATCAAGCTCAAAAAAGACTAAGCTTTTCAGAGATTGGCCCCAACACCATCTGAAGATGGCGCTAGTCATTCTTTCCTATGGGGAGAGCATCTTAGATCTCTCCCAGTCAAGCGTTGCGCTCCTCCCCTCCCATGAAGGTTGCGCAAATTGGGATCTCCCCCCAAAATCAGGACAGTTGTGAAGTGGTATGTGGGTCTCCCACGTGCTGTCTTGAAAGTGCTTAGATTTTCAAGACAAATCAGTTTCTTACAAGGCACTAATCAATTAGAACATTCATTTTACACAAGTGGATTCCAGTCAATTGTTTGTATAATCCCCAAAGACAATTGATCGCACCAGAATTGAAATAAGTTTCTTAGCAAATGGTATGAATGCAATCAGAATTTAATTTCATAAATTGACTTCTTTAATGTACAAGAAAGGCTTATAGAGCATCTATTTTGTCTTCATGTCAATCAAAACAGAAAAATTGTAAGAAAAATGCCACTGTATACAATGACCGATTTGAATAGCTACCTGAGAAACACAGAGGGCATGACTACATGGCAATGAGAGGTGACAGCTCTGATAATCATCTATCATGGAAAGCCTTTTTTTTTTTTTTTTTTTTTTTTTTTACACAATAAAGCAAGGAGCCACAAATTCTCTGATGTCAAAAAACAAAAATGTTATTGCAAGGGGATACTTGACATGTTTATCAGGTAAGATCAAGAACCCAGAAATGTTGTATTATCGTTAGAGATGGGCGGGCTCAGTTCCCCGAGATCCGAATTTCATCTAACCGAGTACCGAGCCGAACTCTCCCGCCCATTCGGAATCGAAATCGAGGCAAAACGTCATTGTGACGTATTCGTATTTCTGAGCTCTGTTCTCGCGAGATTTGAAAAGCATAAATACCAGCCTCCACAGCAATCCATCGCCATTTGACAGTGGGAGAGAGCAGGGTTAGGTCAGAGGCTGTATTAGCGCAGGGACAGAGCAATAATTGTACACCTTATTCTATTAGTCTTTCATTTCAAATCTATTCAATTCTATTATTAAATCAAATTCTAATTGCAATTGTTAGAGCAGCAAGACAGGAGGATAGAGGAGGCTTATTTTTCAATTTGTTTGCACTACAAGTGCTTTGGGGTCTCCCATATTCCACAGTGTTTTAGACTAATTTTTCACCCAGTCGCCAAGCGAATCACAGACACCATGGCTGCCATGTTAGTGCTAGATCTGCGTCCAATATCCACAATAAACGCAGCTGGATTTTCACAGTTAATTGTGGTTTTCTGTCCGCGTTACAGAATTCCATCGCAACACCATTTTTCCCTTAAAGCTATTCCACAACTATACCAAAAAGTGTGTACAAATGTTGAGATTGCGCTGAAAAATGCCATTCTGCCCACTGTCCACTTAACCACAGATACGTGGACAAGTGGAAGTGGTCAAACCAAAGACTATATGACTGTGACAGCCCACTGGGTTGGTCATTCACCTTCACCAGCAGGAACAGCAGCAGCATGTACACCACTACGTAACATTTGTCACAGGCAGGCCACTCTTTGTATCACCGGCTTCACTAACAGGCATACAGCTGACAATTTGTTACGCAAACTAAGAGATGTGATTGATACATGGCCTATACCACTTGGACTCTCCCCAGGATGTCATTTCTGATAACGCAAACAATATAGCTAGGTGAATTCCATCACATTCCATGTTTTGCTCACACCATCAACTTGGTGGTGCAGGGCTTCCTATGAAATAACCGTGAGGTGCAGGAGATGCTTTCGGTGGCCCGTAAAATTTCAGGCCATTTTAGGCATTCTGCCACAGCATGTAGGAGATTGCAGCAGCTCCAAGAGCAGTTTAACTTGCCCTGCCACCAACTTAAGCAAGAGGTGGTAACTAGGTGGAATTCCACTCTGTACATGCTTCAGAGGATGGAGGAACAGCGCAAAGCCATCCAAGCGTATTGCACAAGCCATGACATTGGGAAAGGAGGGGGCATGTATTTCACTCTTGCACAGTGGGGAATCCTTTCAGTGCTGTGCAAGGTGCTGAAACCATTTGAAGTTGTGACGTGTGAAGTGAGTGCAGATTCTGCTAGTTTGAGTCAAGTTATTCCTTTAATTAAACTATTGGAAAAGCAGCTTGAGAAACTGAAGGAGGAGATGAAAGCAAGCAATTCAGCAAAGTATGTTGGCCTTGTCGATCAAGTACTTAATCTGCTTCACAATGATCCTCAAGTTATTAAGATCTTGAACTCGGATCAGAACGTTTTGGCCACTGTGCTTGACCCAAGGTTTAAGACCTACATTGAGTCTTTGCTTCAAAATGAACGAGATGTGAACTTTTGTAAGGAGCTATTGCTCAGCAAGTTGTCCTCTGAACTGGGCCTCGGCTTGACGACATGTCCTCCTTTAGTTTCTCAAGCAGCTGCTGCTCGTAAAAAATTAAATTTACCAAAAAGAAGCAGAGAAGACGCAGGGGGCAGACCAGAACAGTTTAACATCTGGGCTGGTTTGAAGAATTTTTCCAAAATTGTGTGACCTTGCCCATAACTCCATCCAATACGAGTATTAACATGCAAAGGATGGTGGAGGATTATTTTCAAGAGGTAATTGATATGGAAATGTCAGACAGTCCCTTTCCTTACTGGGAAGAAAAGCAGGCCATTTGGAAACCCATGTACAAACTTGCTTTGCAATACCTAAGCTGCCCACCCTCCAGTGTGTACTCTGAACGAGTGTTCAGCACAGCAGGGAACTTAGTCAGTGATCGCCGTAGAAGGTTACTTCCCAAAAATGTGGAGAAAATGTTTATAAAAATGAACTACATCTTCCACGAGGAAGGCTTTCACCATCAAAGACATCCAAGCATTGACTGTTCTCTAATGGCGGATTCAAGCGGCGATGAATTGATAGTCTGTGATGACGTACACACTGATGAGGGTGAGGATGAAGCTCAAGATGACGACGATAACATCTTTTTAAAACTTTCTATTTAAATGTAGGGTGCAGTCTACCCCTAAAGAGGAAAGGGACTTGGGGTATTTCTATATCACGTACAGTCTTGAAAGGCTGCTGTTTGGGCAATTTCTCATTAAGGGTAGGGTGTCATAGACACAGTGACCCCAAACTGCCTTTGTCCATTTCAATTAATATTGTACAGTCTATAACGGCTGAATTTTTGAGTATTTTCTACAATTGGAGGGGGGCCTAGAGTGCCAGAAACAAAACTGCCTTTGTCCATTTCTTTACATATTTAACTATAAGTGTAGGGTGTAATATACATCCAAAGACGATGGCTGCATTGCCAATATGCATAGATGGAGAGGAAGACAATCTGGTTTGTGTGTAGAATTAATGAAGGCCTACCTACCAGGAATGAAACTGTTTTTTGGATAATTTATTAGCTTTACAATTACATTACTTATCCAAAAAACAGGTGGAGCACTAAATTTGGTTATTTTATGCCCAAAAACATTGAATTTTAAACAAAATAGCAAAACAAAACCAAAACACGCAATGGCGGTTAGGCAAAACCAAAACACGATGGTAATCCAGATCCAAAACCAAAACACGGGGGTCAGTGAGCATCTCTGATCGTGCAATACAATGTCTTGTCAGCAAATAGAAGAATTTAGCTGTATACTTTTATGTATAAAAATATAAACTGTGTCTATAAAACCTTTAAGCACTATTTATGGCGACAGAAATATTTACCTCAGCCTACAATGATTATTGAGGTCAATAAACCTGGGAGTGAAATAAAGCAAATGAAATTACACTGCTTGGTCAATTGGCTAAGTAAGCAAGCAGAGATCACACACCTCTCTCGTAAGGATAAAGCTCTACGTTGTGCCAAGGAAGAGGTCAAGGGATGGGAATTTGGCTGCTCTGGGCAAGTACAAGACCAAAGTTGTTGGGTATTTTTTTTGCAACCTTACCAAACTGCACCTATTACCCCACCTTTCAATAAGCTTAGTTGGTTAGCTTGGCAAAAAGCAGAACATAACAGCTGTGGCCAAAAGGGTATAAAGTTGTGAAAAGGACCAACTATGTGTAATACAAAAAGGAGCTGGGGCCAAAAGGTGAAGGCTCTGAGGGCCACATATAGCTCTAGGGCCACCAGTTGCCCATCACTGATGTAATATCTGTTCTATTTAGAGATGGTCACTGACCCCCGTGTTTTGGTTTTGTATTCGGTTTTGGATCTGGATTATCTTCGTGTTTTGGTTTTGCTATTTTTGAAGAAAATACAATTTTTTGGGTCTAAAATAACCTAATTTAGTGCTCCACCGTTTTCTTAGATAAGTGAGGTAATTCTAAAGCTAATAAATTATGAAAAAACAGTTGAATCCCTGGTAGGCCGTCCTTAATGCGAACACTTGTCTGCAAATTATACAGTCAAACCTGGTTGTCTACCTCCTCCATCTTTGATAATTGGCAATTTAGCCATCATCTTTGGGTGTATATTAGACCCTACACTTGTAGTTGAATATAAAAAAAGCAGCCTGCACAGACTGTGGAGCTAGAAAGTAGAATTAAATGGACCACGGTACTTTGGTGGCTATCTAAGCCCCCCCCGCCCTCCACTTGTAGCTGAATATAAAAAAAGCAGCCTGCATAAATTGTAGAACTAGAAATTCGAATATACAAAGAAATGGACAAAGGCAGTTTGGTATCTGTCTGCATCAGATCCCCTCTCCACTAGGAATAAAATAGAAAACTATTCAGCCGTTGTATAATCTAGAATATAAATAGAAATTGAGAAAGGCAATTTGGTATCTGTCTGCATCATAATCATCAACATCCTCATTAGCGCCCTCGTCACCTCCATATATCTCCCCCTCATCCTCTTCTATTTCCAAAGTGGCATCCTCAATTTGTGTATCAGCGGCTACACTCGGGCTGTTCAGGTACACATCAGCAGAACTGCTGAAAGGGCCCTTCTTTATGGGTACACTAACAGAATGCTCACAATTAGACATACCACTGTTGGATGGACTCTCCACAGGGATCGGTGTCATTTCTGATTCAGAGCAAACAGTATTCTCCAATGCCTTACTGTTATCTTGCAGCTCGGCTTTGACGCCTAACAGTAGTTGTGCACCACTTGTAGGGTCTGTAACATTTTTGGATCTGCCACTAATAGCCAAAGGTGAAGGCCTTATTCTCTCTTTGCCACTGCGTGTGTA